>NC_050573.1:213632540-213938165 GCF_011100635.1 Trichosurus vulpecula
GTATTATATGTGTACATATGCACGTTTATACATACATACATAGATTCATATATAAATAAATTATACACATGCACACATATATAGATATATTGGATTTCACTAATGTGATTTGTTTTGATTGACTACATATTTAAGGATTGTTTAAAGAATTTTTTTTAAATTCTCTGTGAGATTAGTTGAAAGAAAAAATAAATATTTGCTAATTGAAAAAAAAATTAAAAGGAAAATAGGCATTCTTCACCCATGTGTTTTTCCTTATGTGGATAGTTAATTTTATCTCTTTAAATAATTTTATATATATATACATATATATATGCATATTTTAATCAAAAGATTTTTTGTTGGGCTTGATGCCAAACAGCAGTTTAGCTAAACAGAAATATCTACAATTTGAATGTCTTCCATGACAGTGGGAAATTCCTTTGTTGAGCATGTCCCCTGCTTTTATAATTTGATTGATGTTAATAAGTATGGGAAACATTCACAAAGTTACTTCCTCATAAATTTTTCACAGAACCTTGTATAATTTTGATATATGAATGGGAGATAATTATTTGGAAGATATTTTAAGGCATTATTTTGTACTGATGAATCACATACTTTTTACAAAAGTAAGGACAGTGAGATGGTTGTGAAGGTTTTGTCTACTGCAGACAATCATTGATGAATGATTGCCTTTCTTTATCTTTGGGAAAGATGTTTTAACTTATGGGAAGATTATTATAATAAACATTTTGTAGATATGTAAAAGTTGGCTCATAGATCACTACTGATATTTCTGAAATACTAACTTTAAATTTTCAGGCAGTTGGCTTTATTCTTTCTTTCATATATTTTGAAAATTGAAATAAACAAGAATATAAGATCATATATAAGTATAAATATTGAAAAATATTTTTCATTTAACCCTTTCATATTTTATCTCATTTGGTTTCTCTCAGCATTCCAGAATATTTTTTTTCTGTTTTTTTACTCTGTCATCCAAAATATGAATTCCTCTTCCTAGATTTCTATTATCTTTAAATTTATTAGTCATGTCATCTATGCCTTAATCCAAGTCATTCATAAAAATGTTAATCAGCATAGAACTAAGTACACATTATTGTGCCATAGTGTGGGCTACCTCTTTTCAAGTAGATTTTGAATGACTGTACTTTGGGTATGCATATTCAGAGTTTGGAAGCTATCTCATTGTTCCATAGTCTAACCTACTTTTTTTTCTCCCCCCCCATTATTTATTTATTTAATATTTTTAGTTTTCAGCATTAATTTTCACAAGAGTTTGAATTACAAATTTTCTCCCCATTTCTACCCTCACCCAGCTCCAAGATGGCATATATTCTGATTGTTCCCTTCCCCAGTCAGCCCTCCCTTCTGTCACTCAACTCCCCCCATCCCCTTTTCCCTTAATTTCTTGTAGGGGAAGACAAATGTTTATGCCCTGTTGCCTGTATATCTTATTTCTTAGTTGCATGCAAAAACTTTTTTTGAACATCTTCTTTTAAAACTTTGAGTTCCAAATTCTCTCCCCTCTTCCCTCCCCACCCACCTTCCCTAAGAAGGCAAGCAATTCAACATAGGCCACATGTGTATCATTATGCAAAACCCTTCCACAATACTCATGTTGTGAATGACTAACTATATTTCACTCTTTCCTATCCTATTCCCCTTTATTCAATTTTCTCCCTTGACCCTGTCCCTTTTCAAAAGTAATTGTTTTTTATTACCTCCTCCCCCTCTCTGCCCTCCCTTCTATCATGCCCCCTTTTTTATCTTCTTCCTCCTTTGTTCCCATGGGGTAAGATGCCCAATTGAGTGTGTATGTTATTCCCTCCTCAGGTCAAATCCAATGAGAGCAAGATTCATTCATTCCCCCTCACCTGCGCCTTCTTCCCTCTCAACAGAACTGCTATTTCTTGCCACTTTTATGTGAGATAATTTTCCCCATTCCATCTCTCCCTTTCTCTCTCTCTTAGTATATTCCTCTCTCATCCCTTAATTTGATTTTATTTTTTTAAATATCATCCCTTCATATTAAACTCACCCTGTGCCCTCTGTCTATATATATATATATATACACATACATACATGTATACACACACGCATATACAAACATATACATACATACACATGTATACATATACACACATACATATATATACATACATATATACACACACATATACATACACACACACACACACACACATATATATATATATGTGTGTATATATACATATATATATATATATATATATATATATATATATATATATATATATACACATACATACACACATATATATTCCCTTCAGCTACCCTAATACTGAGGTCTCATGAATTATACACATCATCTTTCCACGTAAGAATGTTAAAAAAACAGTTCAACTTTAGTAGGTCCCTTATTATTTCTCTTTCTTGTTTACCTTTTCATGTTTCTCTGGATTCTTGTATTTGAAAGTAAAAATTTCTACTCAGCTCTGGTCTTTTCAATGAGAAAGCTTGAAAGTCCTCTATTTTATTGAAAATCCATATTTTGCCTTGGAGCATGATACTCAGTTTTGCTGGGTAGGTGATTCTTAGTTTTAATCCTAGCTCCATTGACCTCCGGAATATCACATTCCAAACCCTTCGATCCCTTAACGTAGAAGCTGCTAGATCTTGTCTTAACCTCATTGTGTTTCCACAGTACTCAAATTGTTTCTTTCTGGTGCTTACAGTATTTCCTCCTTGATCTGGGAGCTCTGGGATTTGGCAACAATGTTCCTAGGAGTTTTCTTTTTGGGATCTTTTTCAGGAGGTGATCAGTGGATTCTTTCAATTTCTATTTCACCCCCTGGCTCTAGAATATCAGGGCAGTTTTCCTTGAAAATTTCTTGAAAGATGATGTCTAGCCTTTTTTTTGATCATGGCTTTCAGGTAGTTCAATAATTTTTAAATTATCTCTCCTGGATCTGTTTTCCAGGTCAGTGGTTTTTCCAATGAGATATTTCACATGGTCTTCCATTTTTTCATTCCTTTGGTTCTGTTTTATAATTTCTTGATTTCTCTTAAAGTCACTTCCACTTGCTCCAATCTAATTTTTAAGGTAGTATTTTCTTCAGTGGTCTTTTGGACCTCCTTTTCTGTTTGGCTAATTTTGCCTTTCAAGGCATTCTTCTCCTCATTGTTTTTTGGAGCTCTTTTGCCATTTGGGTTAGTCTATTTTTTAAGGTGTTGTTTTCTTCAGTATTTTTTTTCAGTATTTCTTTGGGTCTCCTTTAGCAAGTCATTGACTTGTTTTTCATGGTTTTCTCACATCCTTCTCATTTCTCTTCCCAACTTTTCCTCAACTTCTCTAAGTTGCTTTTCCAAATCCTTTTTGAGCTCTTCCATGGCCTGAGACTAGTTCATGTTTTTCTTGGAGGCTTTTGATGTAGGCTCTTTGATGTTTTTGATTTCTTCTAGCTGTAGGTTTTGGTTTTCTTTGTCACCATAAAAAGATTTCACAGTCTGAGTCTGAATCTGAGTGCATTTTCACTGCCTGGCCATGTTCCCAGCCAACTACTTGACCCTTGAGTTTTTTTTGGGTTATGACTGCTTGTAGAGTAGAGAGTACTTTGTTCCAATCTTGTGAGGATGCGCTGTTGTTTTCAGAACTATTTCTATACAGCAAGCTCTGCCACACCAACACTCCTCCTCCCCCAGGAACAGCCAACCAGGACTGAGACTCAGATCTTAAGCAGACTCTGCACTCCAGCTCTGATCTGTTGCTTAATTCCTCCCACCAGGTGGGCATGGGGCCAAAAGGAACTGCACCTGTAGTTCTGTAGCTGCACCACCTCTCCTGCCCCCGGAGTGGTGGCCAAACTTAGAACTCCTTTTCACTCTGTCCCAGCCTTTTTTTCCCACTAAGATTCTCTGTCATCTTTGGTGTTTGCAGGTTGAGAAGTCTGGTAACTGCCACAGCTCACTGATTCATGGAGCTGGGGTCTGTTCTGCCAAGCTCCCAGTCTGTTTGGTTTGGACTCAGCCCATGCTGGGCTCTGCTCCGCTCTGCTTCCAGCTCCGTGCTTCATTGCCCTTACCCAGCGACCATTCAGGCTGTCCTGGGCTGGAGCCCTGCTTCCCTCTGCTATTTTTTGGGTTCTGCATTCTAGAATTTGTTCAGAGACATTTTCTTATCAGTGTTTGGAGGGCCCTAGGCAATCCCTGCTTTCCACCCCCCATCTTGGCTCTACCCCGCCTACATTTTTTTTCATAGATGTCCATAAGTATAACAGAAAAGACTTTGTTAAGTGATTTGCTAAAATTCAGAAACAGACTATATTTCCCATCTGCACTTGATCTACCAGGCTAATAATGCAACAAGAAAAGAGCAATATCAGTTTGGTGTGATCTACTCCTGATAAAGACATGAGAGCTCTTTGTAATCAGTGCTAACTTCTCTTGGTGTTCATTACCTGTGTGCATAACAACATATTGTAGAATTTTGCCAGGAGTCAGTCAGTTTGGGTCAGAGTTTACAGTTTCTAGTCTATTCCCTTAAAACTTTGGACAATTTTTACCCTGTTATATTCCTGCAACAATACTCTCATTTTTTTCGTGATTTTGATAAGGACATCCACATTTGCTCCGTAGCTTTGGAATTAAATGTTGTATTTCAGGCTGTTAACTTGAACTAATTCAAAAAATCTAGGTGCACTCAATATCTAATGACATCTTGAGCTTGAATTCCCACTGGCTACTTTCCTCTTTTTCTTTTGTAGTCCAAATATGATTCTTCTTCTATCCATAATTTATTATCTTCATGTTATGTGCTATGAAACATAGTTATCTTGCTTATTTGAATATTCTCTTTTAATTACATGACTTCAAAAAAGGCAAAATGTCCTCAGTTTACCTCACCTGCTTCATTCCTAATTCTGTTAATCTAGGAATATGCCACTTATATTGATCCTGCCTTATTTGTCCTTCCCTTTGAAAGTCTTAAAAATCTAAGCTGATTGATTAGTTCCCTGGTTTTCCATCTCTTTTCTTCCTCATCATATATATTTTTTCTTTTTCTTGTCCTTGGAATTCCATGTACGAGAACTTTCCATCCCACCTGGGTTGACATTTCCATTTTACATCATTGTTTCCTACCTCTTATTTCTCTAGACTCTTTGATATCTGCTCTTCAAAACTCAGTATGTCAGATTATTTTGCAATTTCTCTTCCCCTTTACTGAATTCTGAAATAGAATCATTAAATTGGCTAAAAGTTCCCATTTTTTGGTGAAGAATTGAGTTCTAAATAGCAGTTTTTGTTGGGTCTGCTGGTTTGGATTGTTGCAGAAAGAGCTTCAAGAGATGTCTGTATACATGAAATTTACCATCACTCCTATATTATATCTCTAATGCTAGCTTTACAATATATGTCCCCATCTCTTCTTCCTCTGCAGCAATTTAGAATATAATCTGATGACTTCCTATCTCCATTGAACTACTTAAACTTTCTTTTAAAAAATCATTTATTTGTTTTTAGTTTTCAACATTCACTTTTATAAGGTTTTGAAAAAATTTTCTCCCCCTCCCTTCACTCCCCCTCCCAAAGATGGCTTGTAATCTGATAGAGGCTATACATGTACAATCATATTAAACGTATTTCCCCATTAGTCACATTGTAAAGTAGAATTAGAATCAAAGGGAAAAGTCATGAGAAAGAAAAAGCAAAAAAAGAGAAAAGAGTATGCCTCAATCTGCATTCAGAGTCCATAGTTCTTTCTTTAGATGAGGATAGCATTTTCCATCATGAGTCTTTTGGGATTTTCTTAGATCCTTTTATTGGTGAGAAGAGTTAAGTCTATCAATGTTGATCATTGTATAATGTTGCTGTTACTGTGTACAATATTCTCTTGGTACTTCTCACTTCACTCCCCATCAGTTCATGCAAGTCTTTCCAGGTTTTTCTGAAGTCCACCTGCTCATCATTTCTTATACAACAATAATAGTTCATCACATTCATATACAACAACTGGTTCAGCCATCCCCAAATTGATGGGCAGCCCCTCAATTTCCAATTCTTGGCCACCACAAGAAGAACTGCTATAAATGTTTTTGTATGTGTGGGTCCTTTCCCCATTTTTATGATCTCTCTGGATACAAAGCTAGAAGTTGTATTGCTAGGTCAAAGGACATGCACAGTTTTATAGCCCTTTGGACATAGATTCAAACCGTTCTCCAGAATGTTTGGATCAGTTCACAACTCCATCAACAATGCATTAATGTCCCAATTCCCCCACATCTTCTCCAATATTTATCATTTTCCTGTTTTATCATGTTAGCCAGTCTGATAGGGGTGATGTGGTACCTCAAAGTCATTTTAATTTGCAATTCTCTAATCAATAGTCAGTTAGAGCATTTTTCCCCAAATGACTATATATAGCTTTAGTTTCTTCATCTGAAAACTTCTTGTTCATATCCTTTGACCATGGATCAATTGGGGAGTGATTTGTATTCTTATTAATTTGACTCAGTTCTCTATATATTTATTTTAGAAATGAAGCTTTTATCAGAGATACTGGGTAAAAAAATGTTTCCGAGCTTTCTGCCTCTGTTCTCATATTGTTTTCATTGGTTTTGTCTGTGCAAAAACTTTTCTATTTAACGTAACCAGAATTATTCTTTTTGCATTTCATAATGTTCTTTATTTCTTGAGGTATTTTATGTTTTCTTCTATTTTTTCATTCTTTTAATTTTGTTTGACTGATTCTTGATGTCTCATAAATTCATTAGCTTCCACTTGTCCAATTCTAATTTTTAACAAATTGTTTTCTTCAGTTAGCTTTTGTACCTCCTTTTCCATTTGGCCAAGTGTACTTTTTAAGGAGTTCATCTCTGTGGATTTTTGCATCTCATTCTCCATTTGGCCATTTTTTTTAAAGGAGTAGTTGTTTTCTTCAGTCATTTTTCGTCCTACCTTTTCCAAGCTCTTATTTTGCCTACTTCTCATTTCTTTTCCCAATTTTTCTTTTACTACTCTTATTTTACTTTAAAAAATATTTCTTGAGCTTTTCCAACAAGGCTTTTTTGGAGCTTGGTACAATTCATATTTCCCTTTGAGGTTTCAGATATAGGTATATTGAAAATATTGTCCTCTTCTGAATTTGTGTTTTGATCTTCATTGTCACCATAATAATTCTCTATAGTCAGCATTCTTTTATGCTTCTTGCTCATGATTTTGCCTATATCATGTCATTTAAATTTGGGTTTTCCTGCTGGAGCACAGGAGACATTGTACCACGCTTCTTGTGCTAGGGACCAGTGTCCTGGTCACTGGATTTGTGTGCTGGGGACTCTGGCAGCTTTATTAAAAGAGTAATTACATGGTCAGACCTGATCTTTAGGAATATCACTGTGGGAGCCATAAGGAGGATGTGTCACAGAAACATAAAACTGGGAGCAAGACCTTTATATGGCCAAAACAATAGTGTAGGGAAAAGCCAATAGGACTTGAGGGTGTTGGCTATGTGGATAGATATAAGGGAAAAGATGTGAGAAATATGGAGGTAGAATTAACAAGAACTAGAGTTATAGTGAAGGCTATGACTCCAGGAAACAGTTCATGAAGGGATAACTGAGTGTCTGAGCCACTGAATCTGGTTGATTGAAAAAAGTAGCCAGACCCTCCCTTGAAATATTTAAACAATACAAACTATTTTGACTCTATAGGTACTTCAGTTAATTTATTTAAAAGAAAACCTTCTTATTCACAATACAGTATTCAAGGCCAGTGTATTTTAATCATTTAAAATTAAAAAGATAATTTTGTTATGCCATTATTTTGCTAAACACAGCTATAAAACACAACAGGATATATTTCTATCAATCATTAACAAGTATGCTGATTCTTTTGTAAGACTCCAGTCTTTGGACTAGGAAAGTTATTAATTTTTAAGTAAATCACAACCTGGAGTGTTTTCACATCAGGTTCAGTTCTTTAATATTTTCAGGACATTAAAAGGATTTTGCATATGTATTCTTTCCTTTTATTGCATACCCCTTTTCAACAGCAACTAGACTGCATGAGGGAAACATAATGAAAAGAAAAAAAATATGTGAAAATACTTTCCTCTGGTGTTTTATATTAACTAAATTCAAATCATGCTTGAAAGCTTATTGGGCATGTCCTTTCTAAGGTATTGCCAGTATTCCTAGGACCACATACCCAGTGAACTGGCTAGCTTTCCTATATCAAGTTTCTTTTATTTCTTAAATTGTGAGGAAAATCAGCAGCTACTGGATTCACAGTTCATTGGATTTTTTTTTTTTACCACTGACAGTGAGAATCTTTTGGGGAGCCAAGAAAGGAATAATGCTTTTTAAAAAATGTTAATGGTAGCAGGAAGATTTTTTCAAATGCTGGAGATAATAACTGGTAAGAATCAAATAGATATTCTCTTTAAATGGCATTTCAAAATTATTTTTTAACAAGAAAGGAATGCCAATATTAGAACAACTCTGTGGTAGTGCTTGGGCAATCTTATTTCAAAGTCACATTCAATGCTTCATAATTTTCTATTTCACTTTTTAAAGGGTTTGTTATTTTTTAAAGTTAATCTAATGTGAAATTGTAATGTGTTAGAAGGTCCCAAGGAGTGATAGATATGAATTAGTTTAAGCTGGATCAAGCTCAGTTCACTGGTATTTCTTGTCATCACCCATTTCTAAAAGAATTTAAGATTTTTCACCTTTTAAATATGTACATTTTTGCTAGGTAATCTACCAAATAACTAAGTATAATAGTTCAGGCGAATGTTCTTCTAGCCTTCTAAATGTTCCTTTCCCCAAAGATTTGAAAGTTTGAATGACAGTATTTATTCTGAAAACTAAAATGGAAATGCAGAAAAACAGTACCAGGCCTAGCCCACATCAGACGCCGCCACTAGGACCCCAGTCAGCACCAGGTAAGCTGTCTGACCCGTACGGCCTCTAGTAGCACCAGCTACTACCCAACCCACCACATCAGCATGGCACCAGACATAAAGGTCACTTCGGGCCTTAGGACAACATTAGCACAGCACCAGGTAAACAGCCAGAGCCTGCAGCTAGTAGCACAAAAACCTAGAGATAGTGCCTCTTCCACCCTGAGTGCAGAGCTCAAATTTAAAAGAAAGGAAAATGGACAAAAGAGATGAGCAAAAAATGACAAAAAAAAGAATCTGATCATAGAAAGTTATTATGGTGACAGGGAAGACAAAGACTCAAATTCAAAAGAGGGCAACAATGTCAAAATACCTGTTAGCAAAACCCCAAAGAAAAACAGGAAGTGGTCTCAAGCTCGGAAAGAACTCATGGAAAAGCTCAAAAAGGAGCTTAAGAATCATATAAGAGAGGTAGAAGAAACATGGAAAAAGAAAGGCGAGTGATGCAAGAGAATTATGAAAAAGAGTCAACAGCTTGGAAAATTTGTTAAAAAGTAAAATTGGCCAAAAGGAAAGGAGATACAAAAACACAGATAAATTGCAGTAATCTCTTGGCTAACATTTTATTTAAAATTTTTGCATTTATATTCATTAGAAAAATTGGTCTATAAATGTCTTTCTCTCTTTTGGCTCTTCCCAGTTATTATAAAAGGAATTTGGTGGGGCTCCTTCTTTGTCTATTTTACCAACTAGTTTATATCGTATTGGAATTATGTGTTCTTTAAAGGTTTGATAGAATTTCCTTGCAAATCCATCTGGCCTTGCAGTTTTTTTTTAGGGAGTTCATTGATGGCTTGTTCGATTTCTTTTTTCTGAAATGGGGTTATTTAAGTATTTTATTTCCTCTTCTGTTAATCTGAGCAGTTTTTATTTTCCTCCTGTTTATGCTTTTCTCTCCTTTCTCTTTCTCTGCTCACTAGAGTTTTGCTTTCAACCACTGCGTCCCTCAATCTGTCCTCACTTCTATTAGCCCTTTCACTTTTCTTCCCCTTTAACCTTACTGTTTCTTCCCTCCTTTCTATCTACCCCCTTCCTCTTCTTTCCCCTTTCCCCTCCAAGTGTCTATAGGGCAAGTTAGATTTCTATAGCTAAATGAGTATGTTATTCCCTCTTTCTTTGTTTTTTTTTGGCAGGGCAATTGAGGTTAAGTGACTTGCTCAAGGTCACACAGCTAGTACATGTGTCAATTGTCTGAGGCCAGATTTGATCTCAGGTCCTCCTGAATCCAGGGCTGGTGCTCTACTCACTGCTATTCCCTCTTTAAGCCAAATCTGATGAGAGTAACCTTCAAAGAATGCTCATCTCTCTCTCTTCTTTTCCTCTACTGCAATAGGTTTTCATGCCTTTTCATGTGATGTAATTTACCCTTGTCTGCCTCCTCCTTTACTCTTCTTCCAGTACAATCTCTTTTCACCACTTAATTAGATATTTTATCGTTCCACCAAAGTCAATTTATACCCATGCCTCCTGTCTATGTATACCCCTTTTAAATGATGTAATAATACAGTCCTCAAGAATTACAAGTGTCATCTCTCCTTGTAGGGATGTAAATAGTTTGCCCTTATTAATAACCCATTGTTTTTCTTTCTTTATTTTTTACCTTTTTATGCCTCTCTTAAATCTTTTATTTGAAGATCTAATTTTCTTTTGAGCTCTGGTCTTTTCATCAGCAAGGTTTGGTAGTTTCCTATTTAATTGAATATCCATCTCCTCCCCTGAAAGATTACACTCAATTTTGCTGGGTAGTTGATCCTTGGATCAACTTGGATCAACAAGGAGCTTGGAGCTTGGATTATAAGCTCCTTTGCCTTATGAAATATCATATTCCATGCCCTCTGATCTTTTAAGGTACAAGGTACTGCATAATCCTGACTATGGTTCCATGATATTTAAATTGTTTCCTTCTGGCCTTCTTATAGTGTTTTCTCTTTGGCCTGGTAATTTTTGAATTTGACTACAATGTTCCTTTGCATTTTTGATTTTGTATCTTTTTCAGGAGGTGATTGGTGGATTCTTTCGATGACCATTTTACCTTTTGGTTCTAGGACCTCAGTTTTCTTTGATGATTTCCTGAAAGATGCTATCTGGGCTTTTTTTCCATCTTGGTTTTCAGGTAGACCAATAAGTTTTAAATTGTTTCTCCTGGATCTATTTTCCAGGTTAGTTGTTTTACCAATGAGGTATTTTACATTTTCTTCTATTTTTTCACCTTTTGTTTCTGTTTGATTGATTCTTGATATATTGTAGATAGCTTCCACTTGTCCAAATCTAATTTTCAATAAACTGTTTTTTTCTATTTGATTTTGTACTTCCTGTTCCATTTGGCCCATGTCACTCTTAAAGTTTTCTTCTTTTCAGTGAGTTTTTGTGCCTCCTTTTTCATTTTGCCAATTCTACTTCTTAAGGAGTTTTTTTTCTTCAGTGTATTTTTTTCCACTTAGCCAATTGTATTTTTTATGGACTTGTTTTCTACAGTCAATTTTTGTCCCAAGCTAGAGGCTCTCTCTTGCATACTTCTCATTTCTTTTCCTTATTTTTCTTCTACCTCTCTTATTTGACTTTGAAAATCCTTCTTGAGGCCAGTTCATATTCTCCTTTGTGGTTTAAGATGTGGATATATTGACAATGTTGTCCTCTTCTGAATTTGCACCTTGATCTTCCATATCCCCATACTAAGAATCTACGGTCATTGTTTCTGCTTTTTTTCTCATAGTGTTTGCTTATTTCTTGGATTTTGAAGTTGAGGTATCCTGATGGAGCATAGGGGGCACTGACCCAAGCTTCTTGTGCTGGGAGCCTGGGACCTGGTCACTAGCTTTGTGTGCTGCAGCCTGAGGTGCTGGCAGCTGGAAGTTGTAAAGATCTGGCAGATTACCTGATGCTGAGCTGGGGTCAGCAACATTGGAGCTATGGGAGAGGGGGGAGACATCTGCTAGCCTAGAGCTGTGCCTCTTGAAGTTGTGCTTCCTGGAGTTGTCCTGAAGCACTGGGAGATTTGGCTTCTAGAGAACACCTGTGCATATAGTGGTTTTCTGATCTGGTATTTACCAGTTGCCCTGCCTGTGATGAGGCACCCAGGGGGTTCTGGGGGTGCTTGCCTGCTCCACCACCCTGGCGCTTATGATCTCCTTTTGGTATGCTGAGATGGAACTTGCCACTGGCTTACTGGAAAGCTTCCCATCCTGTACTGTTCCCCCTCCCCTAGAGTGAGAATGGCCTTTCCCAATAATCTCTCAAGTTTCCTGGGCTAAAAGACTGCTGCATCCTGCCTTTCTGCTATCTCAGCTGTTCCAGGGCTTTTCTTGGGGTGATATTTTCTGGCTTTCAGAGGTCAATAAGGGAGGGAGAGAGCAACTTACTTCTTACTCTGCCATCTTGGCTCCCTGAAGAGGGAGAAAAAGGACTTTCACTTTTTAGGGAGCAATTTGTTCATAAATGAAGTCTCAGAGTTCTTTAACAGACATTTATGAAAATATTTGTTCTGCTCAAAATTCCAAGAAGGTTGCTTCCTTTTTGCATGTGGCCAGATATTTTATGTGAAGTATGGATGGAAAAAATGGAATTTATTTGATTATAGACAGAAGGTTAGAATTTGTTTTTAATTATAAGCTAAGGTATGGCTACACACAGAGAAGATTCAGAACTGAACCCAGAGTTATATGAAATAAAGGAGAGAGAGAGGTAAAAAGATAGATTTTGGAACTGCATCATCTAGCTTGAAAACAGAAGGGCTAGATACTATAGTTGCTATTGAGGGTCAGTCTAGCTGGGTAGAGGAGTAGCTTGGAATCAGAGGATTCTTCCAATAGATCCATTAATTTTGTTGAAGTGTCATGGCTAGGAAGGTACTGGTCAAATCTAATGTGGTTCAGTAGAAGCATCATTCAATCCAGTATGTCTATTTTCCTAGGACCTGTAATAGATCATTACTTAGAGAAAATGGGGAAAATGAAGTTCATGGCTGTAGAGAATTTGGGTTTGTATCAATTGTGTTCTCCATGGTAAGGGTGGTGTGTGTGTGTATGTGTGTGTGTGTGTGTGTGTGTGTGTATGTACACACTTATTGTTGCAGTATTTAATTTAATATGTGAGTATCCCTGACATTATAATTTCTTTTGTCTTATTTCTCAAGGGTTACATTTAGGATCTAAAAGTGTCATTAAATTGAGTAACTGGTTTTGCATAAATGGAAGCACATAAGTAAGCATTTGAAAATTGAAGTGGTTAGTAGGGGAATGTATTCTGCTCCAAACAGGGTTAGCTCAATACACTCAGATGGTCTGAATATGACCACTTGGTAATGGTCCTTTCCTGGGAACACAGACTTGTCAGTATGAGAACAGGCTACAAAGAGTGAGACAGACAAGACAGACAGAGGGGGGGGGGAATGAAAGTGAAAATAATGACTCTGTATTACAGAAATGAATGGGCACCTCATGCACCCATGATAAAAATATATTGAAAAATTATAGGACATTCCATCAAGAGAAATTATGGAATAATGAATGGAATGAGAGATTTGAAGTCAGGGAGACTTGGGCTTACATCCTGTCTCAATACTTGTTAGCTATGGGACTAAGGACAGTTTATTTAATCTCTAGGAGAATTAGGCAACTCCCTAAGACTTATTGATTAAATTATATATGGATTTTAATTGGTTTGGTAGAAGGAGTTTAAGGCCATTTCTAATCTTATGAGTTCATAGTCTTTAATGGATTATGGTACTTCTACCTGCTCTTCTTGGTTATGCTCTCCATATTCTACTGAATTAATTTTCCCCTGTGAAAAATAAGTTATTTATCAATTTATAGTTTTCAGTTTGATTCTTTGAATTGGAGACAGAAAGCATATAATAAGTCCTGTAGGTAAAATACTACATTCATTTTGCTAAATCCACAAAAAAATTTCCATTCCATCCTTTCCCCCTGTACCTTTCAAAAATGCTATCCTTTTCTTCTTGCATGAAATGACATTAAAGATAAAGCAAGAGATTTATTTGTTGGCATCTTCTTCTATCTTCTTCATGGGCACTAGCCAAAATACCATTTAAAGTCATTAGAAATTTCATATCTGGAAAAGTAGTTGTTATTTTTTCTTGGCTTTTCCCCAACACCACTAAATTAAAAGGAACACAAGAAGTTTACTATGTGAAATCATAATCTAGGTAGTTTCAAATTTTACATTAATAAACCAATAAAAAGGGTAGTAGATAAAATTTATGGAAACTATTTCATATTATCTTCCCTTGTTCCTCCATGCAGACTGTGGAAATATTTTTTTCTGAATAACTTAAAACTATTGACTATTTTATTAAATTTTAAAGTGTTAAAATATTGAAAAAGGAAATAAACTTGATTCAATATTTCACTGGAAGTGTGATGTAAGAAATTTGAGCATTTCTTTAAAAGATGCATTTTTTTCTATTATAATACACATCTACTCATCCTGTATAGCTATTGTTTACATATTTCAATATGTTCACTATGAAGAGGCCATTAAGCTTGCTGCAAGTCATTCATGAGTTTGCCTAATATCATAGGGATACAAGTAGGGCAAGTGATCTGTGCTTCATTTATTTCTCACTCTCACCAGATTAACCCATCTTCTTTTTAAAGTACACATTTCTCTGAAGACAACCAACAACCATTTCTAATTGATAATTCCTTGCTATAGTATTTTGTAGCCTGCTCAGGTCTACCACATTCAGTTTTGGTCCTGACATTTTCAGTTTGAAATATTGTCTAAGATATATGTCATATATAAAATCATGGGGGTGGCTAGGTGGCATAGTGAGTAGAGCATGAGCCCTGGAGTCAGGAAGATCTGAGTTCAAATCCAGCCTCAGACACTTGACACATGTACTAGCTGTGTGACCTTGGGCAAGTCACTTAACCCCATTGCCCTGCCCCCCCCCAAGAAACTATTAAAAAATCATGTATATATAATATGTTTGGGCAATTCTTCACAATGTCATTCAAAGGGAATAAAGGCAGAAGCTGTAACAACTATGCATATATTACATATATGTTAACATATATGCATAACTGTATAGATTTATATTTGTGTAGTCACATATATACACATACTTATGTGTGTATAAATACATTCATATTCTTGTATCTCCATAAGCAGCATATGTGTGTATATACAGATAAGATAGAGATAAGTAAATCTATAACTATTTATCCATATATAGAGACACAGCCATAGAGATCTAATGCCTATTGATCTATATAGCTTATTTAATAATGATAGAATAAAAGAGTTCTGTGCTATCTAATAATCTATATAATCCATATATGCATATATATGTGTACGTATACATTTATGTATGTATATTTTAGTATAGAAAACAATCCTTCTTCATCCACTTGATTTTTCCTCTGCGAATAGTTAAGCTGAATTGAGTACCATTTACATGAAGCCTAAAAATTTGAGACTTCTAACTACATAACTCAGGAATCATAATAGAATTCATGAGTCATGACTGGCATTGTGGAATGTTACTTTGGCCAAGTAATTTTTTTTTCTGTTTAGATTGAATGGTCTTTATGTCATTAAATAAAGGAGGCTAAGCCAAAAATAAATCCTGAACATGATCAAGTATGCCCTCATGGCCAAAAGAAAGCAGAGGATTATGCAACTGCCTAGTGAATTAAAAGTGTGTTAAGAATTGATTCAGAAAATATGAGGAAAAGAAGAATTGCTAAGACTGCATTATTGGAGATAGCTTTGGCTCTTAGGACAGTACCAATTCACCGGGGATTTTGTCTCTGAGAACATGGCTAAAGAAATGTTGAAGCCATTTGCATAAACCTTGAGACTCAGGGTGTTATTAATGGGTTTGATAGTAATCCACTTATAAGTAACTTACTATTAAACAACTTAGAATACATGAAATGAGTTCTTGGGCTTTGATTTGGCTGGCCCAGGGCTTTTTCATGGATAGAATTGAAATTAACTTCTGTATCGAACATAGGTCATATTCAGAGGGTTATAGAAACGAGTGTTTTGAAACAGTAGCCTTATTCCCTGTCTCAAAGTTATGGACTTGTAGAACTAGAAGTGTCACTAGAGATTGTGTTATTCTAATTTTGATTAATAATAATAATAGCATTTATTTAGTTTCTATTATATTCCAGGGATTGTGCCAAGCACTTTAAAAATACTATATCATTTGATCCTTACAACAGCTCTGGGAGGAGGGTGCTATAACTATCACCATTTGTTGTGGTTATTGTTGCTCCATTGTCCCTGACTTTTTGTGACGCCATTCGGGGTTTTCTTGGCAAAGACACTGTAGTGGTTGACTATTACCTTCTCCAGTTTTTTACGGATGAGGAAAATAAGGCAAACATGGTTAAGTGACTTGCCCAGGGTCACATAACTAGTAAGTGTGTAAGGCTGGATTTGAGCCCAAGTCATTCTGATTCCAGGCCCAGTGCTCTATTCAGTGTACTCTCTAGCTGGCTGATTTTATAGAATAAGTCGCTTATCGTCAAGTCATAGCTCAAGGCTGGGAAATGCGATATTTTGAACCACCATGGTTAGGGTAAATTGTCTAAAAGTGGAATAAAAACTACATCAGCTCATTTTAAAGTAGATGAGTGAATATTCACAGTGGGAAATTCAGGTATGTTAGGATGACAGACCTAGATAATCGTTAGCCATGTAGCACATTTCCTTAGGATATGAATACTAATGAGGCCAAGGTGAAGAAGGTTAATTATCCCCCAAAAGGAGGGTTAACATTACTCTGTTCTATGGCTGTGCCCTATTGCTAAACAGTTGTTTTACAGATGTACTGTGTTGGTCACAAGGGGAACTAAGAAATATTGTGTAAATGGTTCAGGGTATATCCATAACCATTCTTAGAAAAGCACCTCTCATGAGATATTAATTTTGAATCAATAGAGTCATCATTGTTATTTTCAACCTCATTTCTACACTTTAGGTATAGACTTTTCCTATGAGAAAGTATGAGAAAAACATACTTAGGTTGTTTCTGTGGCAAATGTCCTCATTATTCAAGTAGACATCAAAGGTTAAGTATTTACAACATTTTTTGGTCTGTTTAAAGAAGAGAATCAGGATTCAGTGAAACATAACTGTGGTCCAGTCTTACTCTACCTTGTAGTCAGTCAGTCTTGATTAAAGGTTTTTTTTTTTTACTAAGAATCCTGGCTACCACACTCCTGCTGGAGGTTTGATGACAAAGTTCCACAACAAATCTTATATCAAAGATTATAGTCAGGCTACCTTTCCCTATAAAGAAAAAATCCAATTATGTAATATACTTTTATTAGAAGATCTTCCATTTACTCTAAATCATTTCTGTTACTACAGGATTGTATTTTAATAGTAATTTACCTCACTAAGTTTACTTCATAGAATTCCTCAAAAAATTTAGTTCACGAACTTTATATTTATACTATTGTGTACAAACACTACTCCAAAGATCATTGATAAAGTACAGGAAATAGTGCTGAACTTAGAGTCAGAAAACTATTGTTTATTTGTTTATTCTTTAATTTTGACCACAACCCCTCCTAATTACATGATCAGGGCCAAGCAACTTAATCTTTGACCCTAAGTTGGTTCTTTTATAAAATGAAAATTTCTATTATTACACCAACTACCTTAGGAGAAGCATTTTGCTATATAAAAGTTATTTTTCAAGCCTTCCCTTTTAATATATATCAGTGCCATATTATTTTTGAAATATATTTTGTGAAGATAATAATCTATTGTGGACTTCTGTCTTTGAGCACTTGAAGGACCCATATTTCAATCTGTGCTTTACACAAAGCAGGTCTTTAATAATTTTTTTAGTTGAGGCTAAATGTTGAAAAGAATTATACTTTAAGAAGAGAAGGTACGGTATTGAACAGTGGAAAAAGCAACGTGTTTGGAGTTGAGACCTGGGTTCATATCTTGCTATGTTTTGCACAAATCATTTAACATCTAAGTTTCCTGGTCTATAAAATAAGAGGCTTGGACTTGATGGCCAATAAATTGTCTTCTAGCTATAAATCTATGATCGTATAATCCTAAAATTAATATGGCGGCAATGTGTATGATGCATCAGAAAGGAACAGACTAAAAATAGGAAGAATGGTTAGGATTGTACTGCAAAAGTTTGGGAAAGTCTTAAGAAGGACCAGAGCTCAAATCTTGGCAGGGTAAATGGCTAGGGATGTGAGAGATTCACTGAAATAAAATTGACCATGCTTGAATGCTCTTTGACTATAGGAGGAAAAGGAGGAGGGCTCAAAGATGATTCTAACATTTTGAACAGATTTGATTTGGTAGCGAAGAGAGGTGGAGAAGAAGGAAATGAGTTAGAGTTGCTAACTCTCCAGCTGAAATTATTCAGTACCCATTGGAAATGTAGGTCCCTGTAATCAGCTTTAGTTTTTATTTACAATAAAACAGGGCTCACCTTGTATTATCCCTTTGCTTTTTGCTTGCAAGTAAGAGGTGGGTAGCAGAGAGCAGCTAGCCATTTTTGAGAAGATTTATCTATCTCAAATTAGTGACAATACTAAAGGGCAAGCTGAAAATTCAGCTCTCATACAATGATATTCAGCCTTTCTCCAGCTAATCAGCAAGTGAATGCCACCACTGAAACCTTCTTGTCAGCTGACTGCTTCTGCTGGAATCTTCTCATGCAGCTTCTACTGTTTCTTTACTGTTCCTTTTATCTTAATTCCCTTTCTACTGGATTCAACACATTCTTTTAAAATATCTTTTTGTTTGTTTTGTTAAATAAATTTTCAAATAAATAAATATAATTATATAAATATTTCCCTCGGTGCTCAGTGACTCATCTTCCACTGTTGAGATAAAACTCACAAAACCTCTGTTAGTTATGAAACAACAGTCTTTATATATCATCTGATATTCTCCAAATAGATATTTTATTTACTTTTGATTTAATTTTCAGTTTTAATCTCTCAAACTCCAAAACAGTTTCATGCAAATGAGCTCTGAGTCCTCACTGTCCCGTAGCCTTACTTATTTCAATCTCTTCAAACAAGGCCTCTCACTTCTTTATTTGATCGTCCCGCTCTGTCCCATGTATTTTAATGGAAAATCATGTTTTTTTGGATATGGGTTTTTATCAGTTTTTCATACAAAAAGCTGCTTTCTATTACTTTTAGTATCTATACTATTCACAGTGAAAAGGGAAAAGCTCCTTACATCTTGCACAAATTGGTTTAGTTAACTTATCTTTATGCAAACGTTCATCTTCTGCCCTGAAAGTCTATCAGTCTATCAGTTTCAACACCAAAATGCTTAGATAATAAAAGGACCATATATTACAAGTGCAAATAGTGGCAAGGGGTAGAATTAGCAAGGAAAAGATTGTAGAGAGAAAAGAGGCCAAAAACAGATTGCCAGATAATGATGTAACATTCAGAGTGATAGAATGATAAGAAGCTAGTAAAGCAATTAAAGATTTAACAAAAGTTATTACCTTGCACCCTAGATATTTGGGTTTATGGTTTTTTGGTTTTACTTTTTTTGGTTTTACTTTTAAATACTCATTCTTTCAAAATGTAACCTTACTATCTTACTATGTAGAGAAAGATTTTTGTTTCTTTTTCTGTAATTAATTCCATTTGGTCTCCCTTCATTCACCTGATGAAGTCAGCCCTAAAATTCTTTAATCAATATATTCATCCATAAATTATGGATGCTGAATATGGACTTCATACCTGCCAGCATTCAGTGAATCAAAACTGCTTCAAAACTGATTGAGTAGCAGCAGTTCACTGAGTTACAATCCAATTCTTTCTACCTAAGAGACTTGATTTAGTGTGAATTGTCAGATCTTCACCTCAAATTTCTTTTTTTATTCTTCTTTTGAGTTAGCAACAATTGTAAATCAGAATTGAAAACAAATGAACCCCTTCCATCCCACTTCCATTATTCTATTCTCATCCTTGTGACTCAATTTCCTTTTTATTCTGTGGATTATAGGATCATCTGAGATCATCAGGGAAAAGAGTCACCTTTGATACATATCTACCAGTATTTGTTTTTCTTATTGCTTCATAGAAAAATTTAAAAATTTTTCAAAGTGAGAGGTCTAAATCATTTGATGATACAGGATGACTAATGTATGGAACCTGAGTGGATTACCAAATAAACAAGAACAAGGAATATGCTGCACATGCACAGAGAATTAATATTATAGATGCAAAATCAATTATTGAAATACCCATGAGGCATTACCAAAGCCTTCCTTAATGTCAAAAATGGTGTCTAACTTACCTCATATTAGGAAATGTTTATGGGATATCCACAATTGCCATGAGACAAAATAAAGACAGCAGGTCCAATTCTAGCACACATGAAACATGAAAATGATACTGCAATAATCTCATGATCAAAGATAAAAGCCAGTTTCTAGTTCTGGTTCTAGTTCTAGTTCTAGTTCTAATTCTATTTCTAGTTCTAGTGCAGGTACCATGAAGATACACTTCGGATGAAAAATCAACAGGATCAATCTACTTTATTTCATTTAAGTGAAAATTTTTGTATTCATAAGAATTTATGAATTTAGAATTCAATAATGATTTCAGAAATTAGATGCTCTCTTATGCAGACTCTGGTAATCTAAAATGAATCTTCGCTTATTACAAGAAAACAAAACACCAATAAAATTTATCTGAAGTAGCCTGGGTCTAACCATATTTAACCACCACTACTACCACCAACACAATAAAAAAATATCAAATTCAGTTATATCTACTTATTGCATATGTTTCAAGTATTTGGTTCAGTACAATAAAATGTAGATTTTAAGCTTTTGTTCAAAACATAGTCAAATGATAAGACTTTCATGACAAATGTGACAATAGAGATGATGTTCATCTGAATATTGACCTCAAACGAAGTATTTGTCACATTATTGAAGATGTTTATTATCTAGTTCAAACTAAAGGATTTTGAGTTGAAGGCAAAGTTCACCAAATCCTTCAATTCAAAAGTAACATTGTACCAATTACAGATTTCCAAAACACTATAATACCTCCTCAATGAGATAAACAGCAATATAAAATATTATGACTGGCAGTCATAGAAAAAATCAAGTTATCCACTTGATAGACATATTTTGTCTGAAAATTAGGGTCCAAAATATGTTACATTGAACAGGATCACTAGTTCATACTGAATAATTTCATATAACTTTATGTGTGCAACGTGTGTGTGTGTGTGTGTGTGTGTGTGTGTGTGTGTGTGTGATTACCGCACCCACAACTATGTATGCACAGTGGCCCACATCCTAGGTACTTTGTGGCTCAGAATCCTGTTAGCTTCAGTGGGGAGAATGAAGATGTGCATAATGATCGATCATTCATGAGTGTATATATATTGGGAGCACATGCAAAAGGACTAATGAGTAGATAGGATGGAGAGTTAATGAGTAGATGTGGAGCTCACGCAGCTTATGCTACAGAGATACTAATGTCCTCAATGAACACGATGATGATGCTCTTTACTTGGTATTTTCATTGCAGAATGTAGCATGTACACTGATTCTTCCTGTATAACTGACTGATGTACTCTGGGGTCTTTGTCTATTTGATGATCTTCAGAACCTTCTAATATTTTGTCCACCATCCACTGGGATACTATTTTCCTTTGTATAGGGGAAGACTATAGAGGCTGGGCAAAATTACATTTTTTCTTAATATCTCAAGTGGCTAGTACAGGACATGACACATCTAAAAATCTTAAGGGAAGCTAGTTTAAGTCAGTTTATTCAGTCAGATTTTCAATCTACTAGAAGGTGCTGTGGTTAGCACTGTCTTCACCTGTAGGAAAGGTCCATAGCATTTTCAGCTAGATCTTTCAGTTTCCCATATCTTAGACTCAGCTATAAATCTCCAGGTGAGGTGTTGTTTTCATGTCACCAACTACTCTGTCCACCATGTAATAAGAAGAGCTATGATTAGCAAGTCTCTCCTTTTCTGGAGAGTTCTACAAAACTGTTAGACAACCTTTTAAACCAATGGCAATTAAGTAGTTTACTTCAGTCAACCTTTGCCAGAGATAGTAGCAGATCCAAGGGCTAAAATCATATTTACTCTTCAAACTCTTCTGTCTTCTACTGTTTCCTCTGAGTCATGTTCAACTCTCATCTGAAATGAGAGGAGAAGTCCATTTAAGTTATTATTTCTGATTATACATCCATGGCAAGGTCAAGTATTTTCATACCAAAGAAGAAAGGAAACTACATACAATTTTGGTTAGAATGCTGCTTTTAATGTCTCCCATGACATTTCTCTGTTATATATAAATCATAAGGGCTTTTCTGGTTGGAGAAGACAGAGCAGTCTTTGTAACCTAATCACTTTCCTCCAGGAACAAATTCTACCCTAGTGTCTGTCTGTCTCTTGCCTCTCTCAATATCTAAAAGTATAAAAATAGTTATAAATAAATGATCAAAAGATATGAACAGGCAGTTCTCAGAAGAGAAAATTAAAGATACCTATAGTCATATGAAATAAAGCTCTAAATTACTATTGATTAGAGACTTGCAAATTAAAACAACTCTGAGGTACCACCAAACACCTAGCAGATTGGTTAACATGACAAAAAGGTAATGATAAATGTTGGAGATGTGGGAAAATTGGAACACTAATACATTGTTGGTGGAGCTGTGAATTGCTCCAACCATTATGGAGAGCAATATGGAACTATGCCCAAAGGGCAACCAAACTGTGCATGCCCTTTGATCCAGCAATATGACTACTAGGTCTGTATCCCAAAAAGATCATAAAAATGAGAAAAGGACCCACATGTGCAGAAATATTTATAGCAGTGCTTTTTGTGGTGACCAAGAATTAGAAATTGAGTGGATGTTCATCTGTTAGGAAACGGCTGAACAAGTTGTGGTATATGAATGCAATGGAATACTATTGTGCCATAAAGAAATGGTGAACAGGCAGATTTCAGAAAAAAACCAAAACCTTGAAAGATTTACATGGACTGATGGTTAATGAAGTGAGCCAGAACCAGGAGAAAATTGTACACATTAAAGCAATTTGAGCAATGACCAACATTGATAGACTTAGCTCTTCTGAGCAAAGCAATTATCTAAGACAATTCCTAAAGACTCATGATGGATAATGCTATCCACATCCAAGGAAAGAACTACAAAATCTGAACGCAGATCAAAGCATCCCATTTTTCCTTTTTTGTTATTTTTCTTTCTCATGGTTTTTCTAAAACTTTGGTACTGAGTCTTATTTTACAACACGACAAATTCGGAAACATGTTTAGTATGATTCTACATGTGTAGACTAAAAATATAGTTGTAGATATTGGATATAAGTATGTATATACAAGAATTCTACAACATGACAAGGGGAAATGAGCTTAGAATCAAGAAGATCTGGATTAAAATCTGGCTTCACACACTAATTGTATGACCCTGCGTAAGTCACTTGACCTTTCTCTGTATTGCAATTTTCTAATTTGTAAAATGAAAGCACTATATTTGATTATTTTAATGTTTCTTCTACTTTAAATCCATGATCATATAAGAAACTTATGCATATATACACACATACAATATATACATATGTTTGTATACATATATGTTCATCTCTCTATATATACATGTATATGTATATACACATATAGTATATACATATACATACATATATGTACACATAACACACATATACACATATATCTTTCTATGTAGTTACATAAATATTTAGATGATGTAGGAGCCAGACAATGATCTGGGTAAGAATGACTAATTTAACAAAAATAACATTGATAAAAATAATAACCTGACCTCATTATAATCTGGGTCACAGGTATTGTTTATATACACAAACATTTTACTCTATGGATAATTAGAGAACAATTTTTTTTGCAGCATTTCAGAGTTCAGTCCACTAGGGAAATATCATCTGAATACAGTGGCATCTATCTATAAGAAATCCCTGTTTGATTTAAAGTCAGTTGCATGTCCTCCTCGAAAGCAGCAAGCACCTTTTGTGAATATATCTATCTCTGATTTATGTTTCTTGTGATAATTACCATTAAATAATTGCTTGACAAAGTTATCTAATTTTGTATCTTTTCATATTTTAATATATGCATGTTAACCTATTTTAACAAAGGAGACAAACTTTTTGGATTAGAGACTTTAAGCTGGAATTTTTCCCTATCATCTCTAATGTTAATGGAATAAAAAGATCTTCCCTGTCCATTAATAAGCCTATGTGACCACATGTGTGCAATCACAGATGTCTTACTGCTTTGAGCTCTGACCCAGCTGTTCCATCTTGAGTCACATAGACCCTGTTGGGGGAGAGACTTGACTAAAGGGAAGCTTGCTTAGGGGAGGCATGTTTGTAAGAAGGATTTCACACCTTTTGATACTAAGCTAATTAGGCACTGAGCTATGATGGTTGTGATGCCTTCTGGCTCTGAGAAGTGTGTGTGTGTGTGTGTGTAATATACATGTATGTATATATATACATATATATATACACATATATATGCATGTATGTGTATGTGTGTATATATTCTTAGGCTGGTATTTCACTTTGGAGGCTTGCTCATGAGAAGGACATTTTGATTTCCTGGACTGCACTCTGAGTAGCCATTTGTTCAGAGCCTCAACCCCCTACCCCATTACTGAAATGTATCTGTGCTCCCTTGATCCGGCGGTATATGTGGATGGTTGTATTACCTTATTCAGACAGTTGGAGTCCTGTCTATTGATCTTTGTGCAAATTTCTCTGCTTATACCTTTCTCTGCTTGTATTTTTCCCATATTCAATGTGCTGACCTTTCTCCTGAACTAGTGAATGTAATTAAAAGAAGATTGTTAACCCCTTTAAAGCTATCTTTCCTTTAAAAGCAGATCAAATTACCTGGGCTAGTAGGCCATCCTAGATGTGCCAGGGTACTTGCCATTACAGCATCCCAAATTTTGGGGGGGCTTTTGTTGTTAATAAAATAGTGATGGGCATGGGACTGTATATTCTTCATATTTTCAAAGAATTTTGTGACTCTGAAGATGTGTGATATTCTAAAGAATGCCATTTGTAAAAGCATGTCTATTCTTTTCTCAGACCTCCATCAAGGATTTTGGTATAAATTATTTTCGCAAAGATTCTGTAGAGATGTGAGTACTCGTATGACTCAATAATTATTGTTGCCTTTACATTCACCCCATGCCACTGATATCTTGGGAATCCCTTAAATTTCTTCAATTGGCTCCAACTCAAACATGAACCCTCTTTTGTATGTAATGGGGTACCTCAGCTCCTAACCTGGAGGAACTCGATGGACCTCTTCTATATTATAGACTACCTTGATTGGCTGCATGGTCATAAAAGCTGTGTCTTTGAAAATTACAAAATTGAGGCAATAGTTCTTTTCTACGAGTGCTCTTTCTTGTTCTCTCTTTCATGCCACTACCACAGGGTGAAGATCACAGTTTATCCACAGTGTCAGTACCATGAGCTGAACCTGTTAGAGAGGAAAGACTTCCTTTTCCTCCTCTCCTTCTTAACATTTGGCTCTTAGTTTGTCTTGGCCTGGTGTTTCTGTTCTGTCATTTGTCTTCAGTTTCAAGTGTAGGCAATGAAATACACTGGCCCCAGAATCAAGCCATGGTTACCTTAAAGCCAGGATTCCAGGTGGGATATCGTAGATGACTAACCTGTAGTGAAGCCCTGAAAAATCAGGGTGCCCAGGAGGTGATCATGGGAAATTTTGAACTTGAAATTAGAACTATCTTCTATACAAACTGAGCTAAACTATGAACCTAATTTTCTTCCCCTCCTTAGATATTGAGGTTGTAGTTGTGGAGTGAATTATGTATATTTGAACTTGTTCAGTTGTATTTCTCCAATTTGTTTTCTTTAGGGCCATTCCTACCCTCCTGGTGTGGCAATTGAGGTCTGAAACATTAAAAAGTAAAATGTGCTGGCCACTAGATGGTGTAGTAGATAGAATGCTGGATTTGGAGTCAGGAAAACCTGAGTTCATAATCCTTCCTCATACACTTAGTAGCTATGTGACCCTGTGGAAACCACTTGATTTCTCAGGTTCAGTTTCTTCATCTATAAAATGTGGATATAAATGGTACCTAATCATAAAGTTGTTGTGAAGGTCACATGAGATAACACATGTAAAGCACTTTGCAAACCTGAAAAGCATATCTATATCTATCTATCTATCTATCTATCTATCTATCTATCTATCTATCTATCTATCTATGTTGCTACTCCTGTTGCTGTTGTTGTTATAATAGATGTAATAGCAAAACATTGAAATCTCTTGAGCATGGATGTGGCACAGAACTGTGATTTAGGAATATTAGGAGACTTCTCCATCACACCTGCATGCCCCAGGAAAATTATCATCAGGAAATCTCATTATCCTACAAGATTGAATCCACCTTTGTACTCGCATCTCATCATGCCCTCTGATTGAACCCTAAGAAAAGAAGGAAAAGCTATGAGCTCTATAACCTCTATTTAAGGAAGTGACAACACAGATGCCTCTTCTTTTCCCACCAGCTGTAGTGCCATTAGACTTCTTTCAACATCTCCATCATGTTCTTCTGCTAGGAATTTTCTCTCTCCTTTTCTGTGTCCTTTTTTGCCATTAGAGTGTTAAGTTCCCTGAAGATATTGACTGCCTTTCTTGTTATGTGTATTTGTATTCTCAGTGTTTATTAGAGCTCTGCTGTATAGTAGATGCTTAATAAATGCTTATTGACTATTTACTAATGTAACTGCGTGAAGCTGGATAGGAGAGAGGAGAAATTGGAGGCAGGGAGACCAATTAGGAAGCTACTAAAATCATCAAGGCAATAGATGAGGGCTTGAAGTAAGACGGTGGTCATGTGAGTGTAGAGAAGGGATCAGATGGGAAAGGTTATGGAAGTCGAAGTGAGAGGATGTGGAAGCTAATTATCTTAAATATATACATATATGTGTGCTACAAATGTGTATGTATATATGTGTATGTGCTATATATATGTATGTGTGTGTATATATGTTTATATATACTCATACACACTAATTATAAGAGAAGAGAGAGAATGAAAAATCAATTATGACTTCAACTGTGTCAACTTGGGTGACTAAGTTAAGGAGATGAGTGGAACTGTGTCTGTTTTATCTATTCTGACTTTTTTTTAATATTATAAGCTTGCTTAACTAGGCCAGGTTTGATTTGCCTCAGTTGTGCACCATGTCTCATTTTTATTCTTCTAATTAATTTCAGTCTTTAAAAATAAAATTATGATTCTGGCTATATACAACTGACTGTTTACAGAAAAAAGTGCAATACTTTATATAGCCACATAAATCACAATAGTTATCCATCCATCTCTCCCATGGGACCTGTAAAAAGGGACCAACAGTGGTTTGGAGTAGAGATGACATGTTATGCTTAACTAAAGATCTCTTTTGATGCCTTATTAAGGCACACACAAAGGTACCTCGTGCTTCTCAAAGGCCCTGAAGGTTGAGCAAAAGTTCTAGAAACTTCTAGGAAGCTAAAAAGACTTTGAGTAAAGGTCTATGATAAACTCCATGTGTGTTATCACTGGACCGACCTAAGTTATTAGTGTCACTATCACTTGGTCGGTCTCAAGATGCTGACTTTTCTGTTATAGCAACTGTGGAAATTTATCTATATGGGATTATATTCATTTTACATGGAGGTAATTGTCTGTGTTGGTGGAATGGGTACCCACATTAGCGAAATCACTGGATCCTTGAAGTTAAATAGTAGCTATCTATACCTGGATCTTATCCCATCAGACACTTGAGGCTCCAAATGAGGGTATTTTTTGAAGTAAGAAAATGTTTTTTTTTCCTTTTTTATATTCACAGCAACTATATGAGTACCTTGCATATAATAGGTTAGGGATCTTAATGTGGGTACATTGACTCACAAGGGTCCATGCATAGATGTCAGGGGGTTTGTGAACTTGGATTGGAAAAATAAATCTGTTTCAATAAAATTGGTTTGTTTATTATCCTATGCATTTAATTGTATTCATTTAAAAAGAAAATTCTCAGGTTTCCATAGGCTTCACTAGACTGCCAAAGTGAGTCTATGATTCATACAAGAAAGTTTAAAAATCACCATCATAGGCATTTGGCAAAAGTTATGGAATTGAATTTTCTTCTTCCCTACATGCCTTTCTTTAATTTCCACATATGCTTCACTCAGTTGAGAGAAACTTCTTCCTGCTTGCCCTGAACCAGTTTCCTGCCCAGAGTGTTAACTGGTTAGACTACAGTCAATTTATCCATGCCATAAAATCTTGCAAGTACAAGAAACCTTAGAGACAGTCTAGGTCAACTTCCTCCCTATATTTGTTCTTTGTTGTCCTCATGCAGATGTTCTTTGAATCAATTAGAAAAATGCCTATAGAGCACCTGAAATTTCCTAGGGGAAAAGATTCTAATAGTATCATCATAGACAGTAACTATTCACATTTATTATACATTTAAATAGACTCAGCATAAAGGATACTCATTTTCTAATATCCTGAGGCAGTAAGTATTATGGACTTATCTGCTGAAATACACGTTTCTCATTTCATGCTGTCAATTATAATGAAAATTTAGAGACTTTACTCTAGGACAATGGTAAAATTGGTTCCAAATTTTTGAAATATAAACCATGAAGCTAAGAACTAATCATAAGATTTATCTAGGTTCAAATAGTGGACAGTATTAACAAAGCACAGTAAAAATTATGTCATGAGCTAATGCTAAGACTAATACAAGTTAGCAAATTAACATTGTTTTAAAAATAATATGGCTTAATGAAACTATTAGGTTATTTATTCTAAGTTATGTCCAAATTTATTAATAAAAGAAGAGTACTGTTAATGTCTTTAATTAAAGTACTAACTTTTAAAAATTCACTTGACTTTAGTTTAATAATCACTATCCTATATCTACCCTAGCACATTCTGAATTTCAATCTAAATGTAATTAAACACTCTTGCATCAGAAACATAAATTCTCTGTAACAGGTTCATACTGTCATCCTTGGAGTGTAATAAAAGGAAATACTCATTGATGGGTGAATGCATATTTCAAGAGTGATGACAAAAACTTCAAACCTTATTCATATAATTATTCTTAATCAATTTATCATGGCATCTATTACTGTTAATTGAGCATTCAAAAGTGATTCTATGGTGAATATAACTGTAATTCACTAGTGACAAGTATAAATGGTGTAGGTCTCACTATTGTCAGTTTTTATTTTCAATATTAAAAGTTTCAGGCTAACATGAGAAAATTCTGTTTGAGGACATTGAGAAATAGTATTCTCTGAAAATCTAATGAGATGGTTAACCCAGCCAACATTTATAAAGTGCTTTGAATTGCTTCAAGGTTGCTTTGAGAGAATTGCAGTTTTTTTCCCCATGACTCCATCAACTCCTTGAAAGATCTCAGAGGCTGACATATTACTTCAGAACAGATAAAAGTATAGATATTTTTATGTTTTTCTACATGCTTTGGTTTATTTATGTAGGAAAATATATGCTATTAACAAAGTATCAGGTGACAAAATATCATTAGCAAATGAGAAAAAGAAAATAATCAAGAAATTAACGCAGAAAATCCTCTTTCTTGTGATAGTGTTTACACCCATAAACACAAAACAAATAAAAAACTATCTAATAATGAATTTTGGACAACAATACCATTTTATCATGCCACATCCCTCTGAGCACTTACATGTATAGTGTAAAAAGTGTTTCAGAAAAGAATACATTTATGTGGCATAATGTTTTTTGGAATAAGTACTTATATTCATCCTAGATAAAGCAAAGCATGTAGACATACATGTTTACTACATTAATTATTCCAAGAGGAAGCATGGTATATTGGAAGGAACTCTTGAAAGTCAAGAAATAGATGTTTTATTATGGGCTCCATCACTGTTTCATTTGGTCATTCCTTTGCCATTTGGGTCTTCAACTTCCTTACCAGCAAAATTGGTTGAGGGTTAGGAAAAAGTGGGAGTGTTGGTCCAGATAAGTTCTAAGATATTTTCCAGTTCTAGAATCTTATCATTGGCTTGTTTTTTTAGGCCAAACTACATCTTAATTTGATTAATTGTCAATAATTTAAAACATAAAATTTTTTATAGTTTCCTACAGCTTTTCTTTGTGGAGAACAACAACTACACTAGAAAACAAGTCATCTAGAAGTGATCTGTTCCTCAGAATTTCTCATGTTTGGACTTCTATGCACTTGCCACATTCCAATCTTCATTCTAGTTATCTTTCTTTGTCCTACATTCCCTTTTGTATCATATACTCCACTATTGCAGAAATGGTCTCCTTATTCTTCTTTATATCTGCAGGGAGCATATGGTTTTTGTACACAATACAAAATAAATTAATGTTGTTGAATTTTTATTATTAATTTGACTTTAAATGATTATTAATAGGATTATTAGTCTATAATCTACTTAGAGATTCTAATGTCTCCTTTAAATACTCCTATAATATGCTAACATATGATAGCCTTTGCTCTCTTTTGAGTTATTTACTTGTCTAAACACCGCATAACAAAATTTAAAATCAGCACAATTTGAAATTATTCTTCATTTAATATCTTCTGAAACTCCATGGTTAATATAGGCCACTTTTTTCTCAAAAGATAAACCATGCTATTGCACATCGTCTTTTGGTGTGTTTTAAATCTATACTTTTCCTTTCATCATGATAAGATTTAAATATTTTCCTCCACTCTATAGGCCTATTTTAAATATTTCAGAGCTATTATTAAATACATGAAAGCTGTTCACCATGGGTGAAGCCATTAAATCAAATGCCAATCATAGAACAAACAAGATAATTTTTTTTTTTTATCTATCCATGCTGCTATGGTTTCACCATACAGAATTGCTTAGACGAAAGTAATCACACTCATACAAAACGCAATTATCACTTTGCCTTTTGTAACAAGATAAATGATGAGTCTACATGAAAATAATGTTGAATTAAAGACAATCAAATGAACGCATGAATTCAAATGAACCATCTAGAAAACTGAAATTGAGTTCTGAAACAAATGTCCCCCAAAGGTGTTCATGAAAAGCAGCACAAAGTTATGCCTGTGTTTTCTGGGAATATTTAAAATAAATTGTATACAAACTTAATTTTTGCAAACAATTAGACAATCTGGACTCAAATGCCCCCTTGATTAAATAGCTATAAATACTATTTCTATTGTTATAATTTATCTCCATAAATTTTCAAGTTCTTTTAAGAGAAAAAATGGGCAGTGAATATAAGTAAGGTTCAAAATTAAATCAGAGATATAAAATGAAATCCAAGAATTGTAGCTAATGAGATAAAATAAGAAGAAACAAATTAAGATTTTCAATATAATTACATCTACATAGACTAAGATGACTATAATCTCTAAATTCGATGTATGTATAAAATAAATGGAAAAATAATTGGCACTATAGGAAATGAAGCTATTTTAATTAGAGACCTAGATCAAAGAAGACAATATGTATATGTTTGGGTGGCATTTATATTTAAACATCAAAAGATTCTTCTTGTGCCCAGTTCTTTAAGGTTTCACTCATTCATTCATTCACTCATTCAGCAAACCTTAATTGATAGCATCTGGAAGGACTGGTTTTAAAGAAGGATGAAAATAATTAACTAGAATAAATGATCTGTATCTAAGCTGGCATATTTTATGTCCAATAATATTGTTAATCACTCAATAAGAAGCATTTATGAACCACAAAATATGTAGCTAGTCCTGTGCATCATATACAAAACAATAACCACAAAACCAGTCACTACCTTCAAAAATAATTATCATTCTATAGGGGCAGATAGCATATATATATATATATATATATATATATATATATATATATATATATATATATATATGCACAGAAACATGTATAGGTATGTTTATACATATACATATATGTGTGCATGTATAATAATTATAAGGGAATTTTAAGGAGAGAAAATACTACATTTACAAAACATTTTACAGATTGGAAAATGCTTTATATATGTTATGTTTAAGTTTCAAAATAATCCAACCAAGTCAACTCTGAAACATAGGCATTGAAAGTATTATTTTCCCATTTAAACATAAGAAATCTGAGCTTCAGAAAATTTACATGACTAGCCTTTGGCCATGCAGCAGGAAAGGAGTAAAGTCATTTTTAACTTAGTTCAAGGCTCTTTCCACTACATCAATAGACCCAGTTTTTTGCTTGGGTAGTCCATCTGTGTAGTTCTTTGTCACCTTTGCTTCTCAGATCTGCCTGGTATCTTTTTATAGAGTAATATGAATGCAGTATACCTCTTACTCATAAATTTTTGCTAAATTCCTCATTTATCATGGAATCTTACAAAAGGATTTTGGACGTGTGTATACATATATACATATATATGTATATATATGTATATGCATAAATATATGTGGTTTTGAATATATACATACACGCAGGTATGTATATATACACATAGATATATACTTACATATATTGTACCTATGCAGATCTATACCTATAGATATCTATCTCTATCTTTATAGATATATCTCTGTATCTATATATCTATTTCTCTCTCTCTCTCTCTCTCTCTCTCTCTCTCTCTCTCTCTATGTATATATATACCTAGATCCATAGCTATAGCTATATAGCATGTATAGCTACATATTTATTTCTATCTCAATCTCTATATTTTTCCCCAATACATATGAGAATATATATATATATATATATATATATATATATATATATATATATATATATATATATATATATATATAAAAAATACTATACACACATATTATACAAAGTATGGGAAAATTGGCTCTAAGGTACATAGATATAGTTTGAGGGAGACTGTACATTCAATTAATGAGTATTAGTAATGATTTTGAAGGAAAAAAAAACTATACAAAACTAGAATTAAAAAATTAAAGAAAATGTGAACCCTGATTGAGGTTACTCCACCCAAAATTCTTTCTTTTTAAAGCTACCTTTTTTTAGGGTTGTGACCATTTTAATGTTAAGCTACAACTGAAAAGCCATTGGGTTTTATTTCAAAATCATTTTCGGTCTTAACTTTAAACAATCCCATTAAAAAAATCTAATTTCCCACGTCTGAAAGTAGAAGCCCTGGCACAGTCCACTGGCATATGTTGAGGCTGGATTTACAATAATTCATTCTCATTGGACTTTTAACAAAGACAAGATTCTTTCACTAGGCAGTAATCGCTGTCTTCCCAGGATGTGACATTTCACATCAGAGAGGGGACAGCATTGATTTACATATGGACTGGTAGGATGCTCATCACTCTCTCTCCCAGCAGATTCATCATTTGGACCTACCTGAACCATCACCTTTTCATGCTTCTTTCATAATTTTCTCCTATCATTTTCATTTCTCTTCCCAGTTTTTCCTCTACTTCTCTTACTTGCTTTTCCTAATTCTTTTTGAGCTCTCCCATGGCCTGAGACCAATTCATATTTTTCTTGGAGGTTTATGATATAGGCTCTTTGACTTTTTTGACTTCTTCTGGCTGTATGTTTTGGTCTCCTTTGTCACCAAAAAAAGATTTCAAAGTCTGAGTCTGATTCTGAGCCTGTGTCCTTTGTTCTCTGCTTGCTCATGTTCCCAGCCAACTACTCGACCCTTGAGCTTTTTGTCAGGGTGACTGCTTGTAGAGAGTACTTTGTCCCAAGGTTTAGGGGCTGTGCTGCTGTTTGCAGAGCTACTTCAACACAGCAAACTCTGCTACTGCAGCGCTCCTTATCCCCCAAGTACCGCCAACTAGTATTGTGGCCCAGATCCAGGCAGGGCAAAGCAGGCTTTGTACTTCCCCTCTAATCTGCCACTTAATTCCTCCCACCAGGTGGGCATGGGGCCAGAAGCAACTGCAGCTGTAGCTCTGGAAGCAGTTTCAGAGCTGCACCACCTCTACTGCCCCTGGGGCAGTGGCCAACCTCGAACTCCTTTCACTCTGTTCCAGAAGTCTTTCACAGTAACCTGCTTTATTGTCTTTGGTGTTTGCACATTGAGAAGTCTGGTAACTCCCACAGCTCAATGATTCAGGGCCCTAGGGTCTGTTCCACATGGCTCCTGGTCTGGTTGGTCCTGGCATGGCCCATGCTGGGCTCTGCTCCACTCTGCTCCCAGCTCTTTGCTATAGACCCTTCCCAGCGACCATCCAGTCTGTCCTGGGTTGGAGCCCTGCTTCCCTCTGTTACTTTGTGGGTCCTGCAGCTTTAGAATTTGTTCAGAGCCATTTTTACAGGTGCTTGGGGGAGAACTGGGGGAGAGCTTAAGCAAGTCCCTGCTTCCCAGCCACTATCTTGGCTCTGCCCCCCATTAACTTCTTAAAAAGCCTTATTCACTGAATGGGCATTACCTCGCTCAAAGGGAGGACCTGAAAAGATCTTAGCCTGAAAGGGCCAGGGTCTTGCATTGCATCCTGGACCATCTCCAGTTGTCTTTGTGAATATCAGGCCGCTGGACCCAGATGTCTCTGGAGGAGAAAATGAGTCTGGTGACCTTGCACATTCTTCCCTCACTGAAATCAAAGTCAACTTTAAGTCATATCATTATTTCCCTGATTTCATAGCCCTGTTCAAGAATGAAGAACAAACAGAACAAGAGGGATAAAGTCTATTTTAATCTATAAATATTTTTTAACTTTTTAAATTTAATTGATTTTTAATGTTATTTTTTCTATTTCTATTTTATTTTAATATTTTACTATTAAAACTAGCAAGAAAAATAGGTTATATTTCCCTTTTAAGGCTAGTAAAACTTATACTTTCTAGAGGTTCCACACAGTTTATATCATCGATAAAGAAGTTTTGCCTTTGGGATTAAAAAATAAGTTTCTAATGCTATATTTTGTTTTTATATTACATAAATTTCCTCCTATATTCCTCTTCTCTGTTTTCCAGAAAAGGATTATATATCTCCCAAGTTATATATACTATAAAGCAAAGAATTTTTTAAAGAATAAAATAGAAAGACAAAAAGAAATCATAGAAAGCAATCAACACATTGCAATGTTTCCCATTGCAGACTTCCCTTCCCTCATCTGCAATAGAGTGAAAGGACTGGGTATGTTTTCTCATATCACTTCTTCACAAGTTTAGTGTTTGCACTTGGCAACATTCATTTTTTATTATTTTATATTTGTTCTTTCCATTTAAGTTGTCGTCATCACTGCATCTAGCTTTTGTAGCTTTGCTTACTTCACTTTGTATCAGCACTTCCCTATTTTTCTGTTTTCATCATATTGATCATTTCTTACAACACAGTAATACCCCATTAATTTGATGTCTCATAATTTGTCTAGCCATTCCCCTACTAATAGACATTTGCTTTTTTTCTACTTCTTTGCTACTACAAAAAGTGTTATTATAAATATTTTGGTGTATATAGGGGCTTGAAAAAGAAATTACTTCCTTGGTGTAAATGGTCAATGATGGAATTTCTGGGTCAAAGGAGTGGCCATTTTGTCCCATAAATTACATGACTACAAAGTGCTCCCCAAAACGATTTCAGCGATCCATAGCTCCACCAACAAAAAATTAATATATCTGTCTTTATAGTAAGGCAAGGTTCATGACCTTGAAAATAACCATGATCATGCCTGTATAGTTTGAGATTCTATAGGTAGAAGGCAGGGGAAGTGTAACCTTTATTTAGACTCCAGATGATCAAATCCCAGAACCAATAACCCCAATTCAATATACCAGTTATTGTATTCCAAAACCAGTAAATCCACCTCAATGTAACAACAAGGAGATTATAGCACAGTATTACTGTAAGGAACCAAGTCATCCTGTAACCTTTTCCCCTGATGGGCCTCCCCATAAATACTCAGAATCCCAACTGTCTGTTTGCCTGCTTTCTCTCCCCCCTCCCCCAGTACTCTGGTCTCTGAAGCTCCCTGGTTTCCAGTCTCTGCTCCACACTTTCTCTGCGGCTCTGTCGTGTTAGAGTTCTAACTTTTCCTCCTTGGGCTGAATGCTGAATTCTAACCTTACAATGCCTACCTTCTTGGTATATATACTCTTTTTAGGGCCCGAGGGCTTCACACCCAATGAGAGAAAGGGTATAGGATTGGGGCTTAGTGCCTAGTAAGTAAAGGGTGTAAGCCTGCCTACAAACAGACCTCTAATTAAGCTTTCCTTAACTGGCCCCACCTGGGGCCTATTGAATGGGTGGGAAAGGTCTTTAATCACTGATTGGCATCACAGGCCCCTCCATCATTAAAAGAAGAAGGAATGGGTAAAGGAAAGGAATGAGCATTAATACAGTGACTACCAGGCACTTCACAAAATTTTCAGTTCTCAAAATTACCTTGTGCTGTTATTATCTCCATTTTTCAGCTAAGGAAACTGAGGCAAGTGAAGGTAAAGTGATTTCCTGAGGGCCACACAGAAGGTAAGTGTCTGAGACCAGATTTCAACTCATTGATTCCTAACCACAGGCTCACTACTCCATGTGCTGTACTACTTAACTGCCTCTATTGACCATTCCCACATTGTAAGAATGTCTCATTGCTTGTCACTTTTTGCTAAAAAATTTTCTCAGATTTTGTGTGTTTGAAGTGATCTCTTTCATTTTAAGATCATATTGTAATTATTGCAGAATATTTAGTTTTGGGGCCCAATACCTTCTTAGACTTTGTTCCAAACATATGATGTTTACCCTTTGTTATTTTAGGAAGCCTGATGTTAAATTTAAAAAGTAACACTTTTTCTTTTTTGTGGTATATAATTGTTCATTTTTCATTAAATTTTACAGTTCAACAATCATTTCTCTTGAAAATCTGATCTTGCTGTTATCATGTGTATTTACTCTATATTTTACCTGGTTTTATAGTATTGTAACATCATAAATATAAAATTGGAAAAGAAATTGGAAGAATCTGTTCAACCCCTCCACTTACTGATGAAGAAAATGATGCACTGGAAAATTTCTCTCAATAGTTCTTGAGTAGTCTTTTTACCCTCAGTATCTTTTCATATACCATTTAGTTGAAATCCTGTGTTTTTTCTCATAAATCTATTATGTTGTCCCACATAATCATTAATGTCTTGTTTATTCCATTTGTAATTTGCACTTATAATTTATTGTTTAATTCTTTTGTATCAGGCTTTTTATTTTACTTCGTATATTCCATTATTCCACTGATGTTTTGGTTCTTGGCCACCATTCTGAAATTTCTACTTAATCTCTCTCTCTCTCTCTCTCTCTCTCTCTCTCTCTCTCTCTCTCTCTCTCTCTCTCTCTGTGTGTGTGTCTGTGTGTGTGTCTGTCTGTCCCTCTCTCCCTGTGTGTGTGTGTGTGTTTTCAAGAAATAAAGTAAAACACTCCTTTAATTCTTTTAATAAGGGATGAGAAGATCATAGCTCAGGAGCTGGAAGGGACTCAAACTTATGATCCAATTTAATTTATCCCTTTTCACTTCTATCTTGTTCATTGATATTTCAATTTGAATTCCTGAGGGAACTTTTACCCATAGTTTTTCAATATCAAAGAATGTTTTTATTGAGTTGCAATTTTTCATTTCTTATTCATTCCCCTCTTTTGGAATGGGAGTGGTAAAAAGGGCAAATCTCTGAAATGTAATTTTATAGAGGGCTAGAGTTACTGTCTGACTTTAGTGAGCTCTAGGAGAAGGCTTAGAAAAAGTACATATATTGGAAGTAGAGCTAAGAATGCTCTGTGTTTTTGTAGTGTGGGCGATGGACATGGGAGTCCTTCGAATTTTGGTCCTGTCTTGTCCTTACCCCTTTTCCCACCTCAGGAAAGCCTCAGCCTTCTATGAGCCATGTCCCTATACCTGACATAGATAGAATTGGTCATTCTATCCACTGTGCTACTCTCTCTCAAGGTTAAGATTGAGGAGTACTGAAGAGTATAAAAAGACTTGAACTTTTAGACCCTGGATGCTTGGAAAGAGAGGGAGAAAAGGTAAGACTGATTAATGAGACTCCCAAGTAATTTAAGGTATGGCAAATTATTGAGTCTGGCCAGAGGTTACTAAGATTTTTACTGTTAATCAGAGTCCTGACGTGACTTTCCTACCTGGGCTTAATCTGTGCAGTGAGGCTGGAACTACTTGGATTAGACAAGGGTATGAATGTAAGACAGGAGGCCAAGCCTTTATTCCTTCAACCCACAATGTTATGGAGATAATGAAGGGGATGCAAGAAGTAAATAGCCCAGATTAGGACTGGGGGATGGGGAGGGATTACATACCCTTCAGTCAGTGCAGAATCAGAGACTTTTGTAGAGAAAGACATAGTACTTCTGTGGTAGACAAAGCTTCAGACTTTTCTAATTCCAACTTGAATTATATGTTTTTTATAAAAAAAAACCCTTTATTTTAGTTTTATTGATTCCTTTTGTTATTATACTGCATTCTTTTCTGAATATATCACTGCTCTGCTCCCATGACCAGAGAATGTTCTCCAAGGTTTTACTTAAAATCCATTTTTCTTTCTTACTTCCTCATCCTCCCTCCCCTTCCTTCTTTCCTTCTTTCCTTCTTTCCTTCTTTCCTTTCTTCTATCCTTCCTTCTTTCCTTCCTTCCTTCCCTTCTCTCTCTCTCTCTCTCTTTATCTTCCTCTTTCTTTTCTCCTTCCTCTTCTCCTCTCTCTCCTCCTCCCCCTCCTTCTTTATTTTCTCCTCCTCCTCCTCCTCCTCCCACCTCCTACTTCTCCTCCTCCTCCTTTTCCTCTAATACCTCTTTCTCCTTCTCTTTTCTAGGTATGAGCCAGAGAAGGTTAGATGACATTTTTGTATTTGATGCATGGAAAAAAAAATCTTTCAAAACCGACTACCTTGGCTTCTCTCTACTCTGATATTGGCCAGGAAGAGCAGGTACTAATTTCTTTTGTTGCTGTTATAATGTGTGTTAATTTATTTCCTCTCCAAACAAACTGGATATCTTTTGATACCAGGGGCCATACCCTTATTTCTCTGTATCATCCACAGTCTTAAGAGGTATTTTGTATATTATTTATGTTCAGTATATGTTTATTGACTTGTGACATCCAAATAATCTGTTTTCTTAAGCCACAAATCTTTTTGCTTAGTTTTATGTTATATAATACCTCTTTACAAAGTGCTTAATGAAACAAATTTAGGAAATAATAGATGAGATTATGTAAAATACCTACTTATTTGGTTTGTACCCAACTAGTAGTGAACCATTTTCTGTTTCTCTTTCTGTTTCTTCTGAAGCCATGGCCTATTACAAGGAAAACTCTCATTCCACTGACAATGCTAATACAACAAGAAAAGAACAGAAAATGAAAATGAACAAAAAATCTCTTAATTCTCTCCCTTGAAACCCTTGCAGGTCCTTATATCTGCTACCTGACCTGAAGTCATTTACAAATGTTTCATCATTTCCACAAACCTTAAGAGAAGGAAGGGAGGAGTTTTTAAAACCATGGAATTGTGACTGAGAATAAAAATATTTTGGTTTCAAAAGTTACAAAAATATTGAGTCACAGGAGAATTGATTATATATTCTTTCCAGGATCAATGACAGAATTGATTTTGTTATTGTTCTATACTTGGCAAGCAAGACAAAGTGGGTGGTAGGGCTAGGGATCATTTCCAGGAAAATACATTTCCAGGAAAAATATTTAATAACCAGGGAACTGGTTATTAAAAAAGAGTATACCTAATTATAAGTTAAGTAAACATTTCTTAACATTATATGAAGTGGGAGAGGTGGGAGGTGTTATTTGGGTGGCTGCTGGAATGTTTCTTCTTAATATAAAATGAATATATTACTTTACATTCATATGCCAAACGTTTCTTTGTTTAATATTTACAAAGAAATTTAATTGAATTTGATACTCACTGTATTTGATTGGCTTCTCACCATAACCATATAATGTAGGTAGTTTAAGTTATTTTGACTTCTAAATGGTGCAGTGGATAGAGCACTGAGCCTAGAGTCAGGAAAAACTGAGTTCAAGTCCATCCATGGACACTAGCTTTCTGACACTGAGCAAGTTATTTAACCCTATTTGCTTAAGTTTTCTCATGTATAAAATGAGCTACAAGAGGAAATGGCAAACCACTCCAGTATCTTTGCCAAGAAAACCCCAAATGGGGTCATGAAGAGTTGGACATGACTGAAAGAACATAACAATGTTTTGTTTGTTGTTGCCGATTTGTAAACAAAGAAGCTCATGCTCAAAAAGGCCAATTTCCTTGCTCAAGGCCACACTATTAGTACATGGTGGATTCAGAATTCAAGGCTGAATCTCCTGTTTCTACCTCACTGACCAATGATAGCAGTTAGGTAAGTATGGCGTACTTTTTTCATCAATTGTAAAAGCTTCTACTTCAGAATTGCATTCTACTTAAGGTACCTACAATAAATGCTAATTTTCTTTAGGTAACACCAATTACAAGCATGGAAAAATATGTTGAAGAAACATTATAATTTCAATTGTTATTGTATTGCCACTTTATATTTCTGGCTTATTATTTTTCAAAATGTCTATTTGCTCTTCTGCAAAACCAATTTAAGAATTTTAGGAATAATAGATTGAAAAACAGACTTCCACATGCTATGGTGTAGCCCCAGGAAAATACAGAAAAATGTCACCTAGGCTCAGCATACATTAGACACTGTATCAGTAAGGCAAGATTCATTACCTCAAGGATGACCATGAACACACCTGAATGGTTTGGAATCACAAAGTATGAAAAACTCTCTAGGTAGAAGGCAGAGGCAGTATAACATTTATTTAGACACCAGAGAATCCCATCCCAGGAGCAGTAATTCCAATTTGATATAGCAGTAATTATATTCCAAAAGCAGTAAGGCCACCTCAATGTAGCAACAAGGAAATTATAACACAGTATAATAACAAGGAACCAAGTCATCCTGTAATCTTCCCCCTGATAGGGCCTTCCTGTAAACAATCACTCAGGAGTCCTAATTCTCCACTCAGCACTTTTTTCTGTAGCTTTCTTGATGTTGGCTCTCTCAATGTCTGCTCTTCAGTGTCCTCTTGATGTCTGCTGCCTCAATGCCTTCTTCTCAGTTCTACTTCTTCTCAGTTCTGCTTCTTCTCAGTTCAGCTTCGCTCAGTTCTGTCCCTCTTCAGTTCTGGTTCTCTCACACTCTTCACTCTCCTTATATACAGTCCTAGCTGGGGCATCGGATTGGCTGAATTCATGATTGACTAGAACTCAGTGCACATACCATTGACTCTGGTCTTAACAACTCCCATAAGGGCACTGAGGGCTTCATACCCAAATTGGCCTAGTAACTGGGAAGTAGAGGCTTTAAACCTACTTGCAGACAAAGATAATCAAGCTTTCCCACCTAGCCCTACCTGAGGCATGTTGAATGGGTGTGGAAGATGTTTGTTCACATTAATACTACAGACACCACCACTAGGATACCAGCAGAGCAACAGGAAAGCTGCCAGACCCCTGCAGCCTACAGTTCTTAGTGCCTGAGACCCTAGCACATAAAGCCTGAGGCCCCTGGTCTCAAGCATAAGAAACTTTGAACAGTGCCCCCCTGTGCACTAGCAGTGGGGCTCAACTTTAAAAGCCTGGAAATAGGCAAACAAAATGAGCAAAAAGCAAAAACCAACATGGACCATAGAGAATTACAATTGTGACAGGGAAGATCAAAACATAAACTCTGAAGAGGACAACTTTTCAATATACCTAAAGCTGAAACCTCAAGGGGGGATATGAATTGGTCACAAGCCCAAAAAGCCTTCTTGGAAGAGCTCAAGAAGGACTTTAAAAGTCAAATAAGAGAGGTGGAAGAAAAATTGAGAAAAGAAATGAGAGTCATGTGTAATACTAATTGAAGTGGGACTTTTTGCTGTTGACCTTTAATGATTCTGACCTTTGTTTGAATGTTTTTGTATTTCTCACCACTGAGACAATTGGCAGCCATTGATTTTTATCTGATGTGATATTGGGGGTGGGAAACTTCTCCATGCCCAGCTTGGGTGAGTTCAGGGCCCCCTGAACAGGATATATAAGCTCAAAGGTTCGAGTTTTCTCTCGGAGCTCTGAGCCACAGCAGGAGTGGTGTGTGACTCTGGGCCAGCTGTTCTAATGAGCTCCCCTGCTGTACACCCAGGTGTTGATAATTATGAATTGTATTTGGTCTGTAATTCAGGGTGCTGGCTTTTCCCCCTGAACTAGGTAGATGTCACTTGTATGCTGGATTAAAGTAAGATTGTTAACCCCTTAACGTTGTTTTCCTTAATAAAGCAGATGAAAAGGACCTGAGCTTGCAGTGTTCTGTGAGCTGGTTGTTGGTGGCTTTACACCCTCACAGCAGCTGCTAGCCAGACTGTTGAAACAGCATACAAGAGAAAGTCAACAGCTTGGGAAAGGAAGGACAAAAATTGACTGAATAAAATAATTCTTTAAAAAATGCAATTGGCTGAAAGGGAGAAAAATCCACTGACTTTTGGAAAAAGATATGGTAGACCTCTGGAGAAAATTGAATGGGAATAGAAAGAAATATACCTTTCATTCAGTGGTATATGTTACCTACACAAAAATTGGCCATGTACTAGGGCATAAAATCCTTACAATCCAATGCATAAAAGCAGGAATATTAAAGACATCATTTTCAGATCAGGAAACAATCAAAATTACATATAATAAATGTCCACGGAAAGATAGTCTAAAAATTAATTGGAAACTAAATCTAAGCCTAAAGACTGAGTGGGTCAAGTAACAAATTATAGAAACAATCAATAACTTCATCCAAGAGAATGGCGATAATGAGACAACATACCAAAACTTATGAGATGCAGCCAGAGCAGGTCTTAGGGGAATTTTTTTTAATCTCTAAATGCTTACATGAATAAAATGGAGAAAGAGGAGAGCAATGGTTTGGTCATGGAACGAAAAAAGCTAGAAAAAGGACAAATTAAAACCCACCAGTTAAACACCTGTGGTCCTAATCATGATTAAAAATCCTCCCTGCCCATTTATCCCCTTAATAGGCCTCAGGTAGAGCTAGTTAAGGGAAACTTGATTGGGGGAGGCTTATTTGTAGGAAACCTCACACCCTTTTGCTAAGTAGGTACTAAGCCCCAGGTCTATACCCTTTTGCTGATTAGGTGTGAAGCCCTGGGGCCCTAAACAGGGTGTGTGTGTGTGTGTGTGTGTGTATACACACACACACACACACATATATATATATATATATATATATATATATACATATATATATATATATATATATATATACACATATATACTGAGGGTAGGTGTTAAACTCAGCGTTGAGAGAATTTTGAAGAAGACAGAATGGAGAGAAGAAGAGAGAACTGTGAGAGATATGGACAACTGGAAGAGACAGAGAGACAGAGAGAACTGGAAGGGCTCTGAGAAATGCAAGGGCTTTCCAAACTTCAGGAAGAGAGGATGCAGGCAAACAGTTAGGATTCATGAGTGAGTGTTCATGAGAAGGCCCTAGCAAAGGGGAAAGTTACAGGATGGCTTGGCTCCTTGCTGTGATATTGTCTTTTAATTTCCTTGCTGTTATATTGAAGTGGACTTACTGGTTTTGGGATATAATTGCTGCTATGTTGAATTGGGGTTATTGATTTTGGGATTTAATCCTCTGGTGTCTGAATAAATTTTTTTTTTACTTCTTCTGTCTTCTATGCAGAGAGTCTCTTATATTTTGGGATTCTGAACTATACAGGCATACTCATGGTTACCATCGATATCATGAATTCTGTCTTACTGATACAACACCAAATTAGAAATTCTGAAAACCAAAGGAGAGATTAAAAATTGAAATTAAAAAAAAGCTATTACTAAATAAAACTAATAGCTGGTTTTATGAAAAAAATCAATGAAATAGATAAATCTTTGGTTAGTTTGATAAAAAAAAGAAAGAAGAAAAATAAAATTACCAGTTTCAAAAATGAAAAGACTGAATTCATCACCAATGAAGTGGAAATTAAAACAACAATTAGGAGCTATTTAGCCCAATTGTATGCCAATAAATTGGACAATTTAAGTGAAATGGATCAATATTTTAAAAAATATAAATTTCCCAGATTCAGAGAAGATGAAATAGAATACTTAAATAACCCCATTTCAGAAAAAGAAATTGAATAATACATCAATGATATCTGTAAGAAAAAATCTCAGGGGCCAGATGGATTTACAAGTGAATTCTATAAAACATTTAAAGAAAAATTAATTCCAATACTATATTAAATATTTGGAAAAATAGATGATGAAAGAGTCATAATGAATTCATTTTTATGATATAATCATGGTGGTGATACCTAAATCAGGGAAAGCCAAAACAAAGAAAAAATTTGTGGGACATTTTCCCTAATGAGTGTTGATGCAAAAAAATTAAATAAAAATATTAGCAAGGAGATTACAGCAACTTATCACAAAGATAGTACGCTATGACCAGACAGGAGTTATATCACGAATGCAGAGCTCGTTTAATATTAGGAAATCTATCAGTAAAAATGACCATATCCATAACAAAATTAATGGAAATCACATGACTACACAATTTTTTTTTACAAAATACAACAGCCATTCCTTTAAAAAAAACATTGGACAGCATTGGAATAAATGAAGTTTTCCTTAAAATGATAAGTACCATCTATCTAAAATCATCAGCAAACATATATGTAATGGGAATAAGCTAGAAGCATTCCCAATAAGATCAGGGGTGAAACAAGTATGTCCATTCTCACCACTGTTATTCCATTTTGTACTAGAAATGTTAGCTTTAGCAACAAGAGAAGAAAAAGAAATTGAAGGAATTAGAATAGGCAATGAGGAAACAAAGCTGTCACACTTTGCTGATGATATCATTGTATACTTAGATAATCTTAGAGAATCAAATAAAAAAATATTTGAAATAATTAACAACTTTAGCAAAGCTGCAGAATATAAAATAAATGCATGTGAATCATTGATATTTCTATATATTACTAACAAAGCCCAGTAGCAAGAGATAGAAAGAGAAATTCTGCGTAAATTTACTGTAGACAATATAAAATATTTAGGAGACTACCTGCCAAGACAAACCCGGGAAGTATATGAACACAACCATAAAACATTTTTCACACAAATAAAATCAGATCTAAATAACTGGAAAAATATCAGTTGCTCATGAGTAGGCTGAGCTAATATAATAAAAAATGGCAATTCTGTCTCAGCTAATTTGCTTATTCAATGCCATGCTAATCAAACTACTAAAAACTTATTTTATAGAGCTTGAAAAAAAATAATAACAAAATCCACCTGGAAGAGCAGAAATTCAAGACTATCAAGGGAATTAATGAAAAGATTTAAAACTATACTATTAAGTGGCAATCATTGAAACTATTTGGTACTGAGTAAGAAATAGAGTGGTGGACCAATAGAATAGGTTAGGTACACAAGATAGAGCAGTCAATGAGTATAGTAATCTACTGTTTGAGAAACCCAAAGTCTCCAGCTTCTTGGATTAGAACTCACTATTTGATTAAAAACAAACAAACAAAAAACTGCTGGAAAAACTGGAAAAGAGTATGGCAGAAACTAGGCATAGACCAATATCTTACACTGTATACCAATATGTGGGTACATGATTTAGAAATAAAGGGTGAAACTATAAGCAAATTAGGAGAGCAAGGAACTGTTGACTCAGCAGAATGTTAGTTGATTGTCTCTCTAGTAGTTACAAGTTCCTTTTTCATTCTCGAAGAGGTCCAAGGTTTCAGTTAATACCACAAGGCAGGGTGTTTATGTATGGGTCTCTGAAGCAAAAGTGGAAGTAACCTGACCATCTGGGGAGGGTGTTGAAGGGTGGAAAGGACTGATTCTTTATCAATCCAAGATCTGTTTCCCTCTCTGGGAGTCCAAATAAGAGAGAGGTGTTATAAGCATGGCCTAGAGGACCCTTTAGATTGGTGGCACTTCCTGGAGAAAGTGGACAATTTATCAATTGTTCAAGGGTTCCTAAGAGTCCTTTCAGGTCTTTTTTTTTTTTTTTGCTTTTATGGGGTGAAAAAAAGGCTATCCTGCATCCAATACTTATTACTCTATTGAGGTCTTATATGAGGTATTGGGACTCTTTTTAGCTATTATCTGTGGAAATATAAAGACAGCTATACTTTAATTTTTCCCAGAGTAAACCTTGAATGAGAGCAAAGAAAGGAAAAATGTACTTTAGAGTGCTATCCCTCCAGATTAAAGTGGGGGCTGTAGGCTATATAGTTTTCCCTTCCTTTCTTGTAGGGCAAGTAGGCTATATAGTAAGGACTAATACCTGGCAGTATGAGTTTGCCTAATCACCCTCCACCCCCTTTCTGGAAGCTCAGTTGATTCATAATTCAGAAAAATAGTATGAAACTAGGTCTAATACTACAGCCCTGATCTTTGGTTACTCAGTATGATATGGAAGAAGAGGCATGGTACAAGAGAAATCAAGTCATAAAACCAGTCCAAGATAAACATTTGTGTATGTATTCCCATAACATAGGATGCTGATACAGAAATTCAAGGCCAATATCATGGCGTTGTAGCAATCAGTGTCTCAACTTCAATTTTTTCTTTAACAATCTGTATTCTCACAAGAAATACATGCCTCCCCATAATTAATGACTGACCCTTCTACCAGTCTCCAATAATCTACATATCAAGAATGTTCTCTGCATTAACTCATTTTTCCATCCGCAAAAATTTGTCTATTTTTCTATTATTTTATCTATTTGTCTACATAATCTATCCTCTCTCTCCCTCCCTGCCCCCCCCTCTCTGTCTCTCTCATCTATTTGATATATGCCCTTTGTCTTATCCAGGTAAGTAACTCCCCATGGTATGACCAATTTTTAAAAATTCTTAGCATTTTATTTTCCTGAAATTACATGTTAAAACAATTTTTTTTGTTTTTAAAACTTTGAGTTGCAAATTCTCTCTCTTTCTCCATCAACTCCCCCCTCATTCAGAAGGCAAGCAATTAGATATAGGTTTTATATGTGTGATCTTACAAAACATGTTTCTGTATTAGTCATGTTGTGAAAGAAAACATAGGCCAGAATAAAAACCTCAAGAAAAATAAAGAAAGTAAAACAAACAACCAAGAGCTTCAACCTGTATTCAAACACCATCAGTTTTTGTCTGGGAATGAATAGCATTTTTCATCATAAGTCCTTCAGAGCTGTTTTGAATCATTGTATTACTGAATATAGCTAAGTCATTCACAGCTGATGATTTATAATATTGCTGTTACTTTATACACAGTATGTTTCACTTTGCATCAGTTCATGTAAGACTTTCCAGGTTTTTCTGAGAGCATCTGGCTCATAATTTCTCATAGCACAATAGGATTCTATAACAATCACATACCATAATTTATTCAACAGTTTCTCATTTAATGAACATTCCTCCAATTTCCAACTCCCTGCCATGTGATAGGACCAATATTTACCATTATCTCCCTTAACCCTTTCACTGTCAACATGGCTAAAGCTACATTTTCCTCTATATTTTTTTCTGTCTATCTATTTCTCTCTCTCTCATCTATTGCATATATCCTTTCTATATTAGGGCTAAGTAAACTGTTCAATGTCATCTGATTTTGTAATTTCATCCCAATATTGAAACTAAACTGACAGGGTTTCAGTGTTAGGCCCACCCCAATATTTTCCATATGGAATTTCTTTCCACTCATCCAGATCAGCAATATTCCTGTAAACATATGGTCTTTAAGAGTTCCCTGAGGCATAAAGAAGTTAAGTGACTTAACTAGCATCACACACCCAGTATACATAAGAAGTAAGGCTTGAGCTCTTGTCTTCCTGATTCCAAGTTTAGACTTTTGTCTATTTTTTCATTTTGATTCTCACCCCTTAAATATTCCCATGGAATTATAAAAATCAGCCACCCTTCAAGAGATCTTCCTACATTTTCCTCAAAACAAGAAACACTAATACCACATTGAGGCATTCACCCAGGAGATATTCCTATTTCCTGTTAGAACTGTACATAGCTATTCCCAGTAGGATTCTTTGTATTGTATCTAGAGGTTGTCAGAATTTGATCTGGATATATGCAATCTCTATTAGCTTAATAGGTACCAAACTAAAAAAAAATTCTTGATCTCTAGAGCAAGAGTGTGAGGTATTATATGTAAAATAAACTACCCCCTCCCCCACAAAATAATAAGGCAGAAGGCACAAAAAGTAAAACTCTTCTGGTGATGGGGTAGAATTTTAAGTAAATCAGTGTATTTTCTAGAAGAAGAAACCCAGAATTTTACTTTCAGTTTTCTGTAACTAAGGAGGTTCCAGAAACTATAAATTGGCATCCAAAGGTGGACTTTTCCTACATATTTAATAAAAAGTGTGATAAAATACTGGCAGATACATTTCTACTGGCAAATATGCTTTTGCTGAAATTCATACTCTAGAGAACAAAATTTAATGGATAAAGTTAAAAAAAAATCACTTTCCTGGGCACATATATATAGATATACAATATCTATACAATCCTTAAATAAAATTGCCCCAGATTCAATTATTGTCAAGATGTTCTTCCTTATGTCTAATGAAAATCACCCATATTGCTATTATTAGAATGCAAGCTCATGGTAAAGATTATTTCATTCTTTCTACTTATCTCCCCAGCACTTATCATGGTGCCTGACTCATAGTAGGTGATTAATAAATACTTGTCAATTGGTGATAAAAATCTACTTCCTTCATAAAACCCTTTCCTCACTATAACCGTATAAGTAGTATGTTATTCTTTCCATTTTACAGATGAGGAAATTTAAAGTTGGGAGATTTTAGGTCAATTATCCATGGCTCCAGGATTTTAAGTGTCAGAAACAGGATATGAACCCAGATTTCTCTATATTGTTTCTGAAGTGAAAGCTGTGTTTCTTTCTTTGTCTTCATTCTATGAAAGCATATCAAACATAAAAATCCCCAAATTAAAGTTGAAATAATAATTATCCATGTTTTAGTAAATATATTGGGCTAAAGCAGACAAATCAATAATTATCACATGGGTAAATTCCTCTGTGTAACCATCTAAATAGATAACGTCCATTTAGAGAATTCTCTGTTCATGCAATTGAAGGCCATTTTTGGTAACAATCTTCACATTTATTTTTAGCTTGAACAGCATAGTCTTTTTAAACTATGTTTCTCTCATTTTTCTAACCTTTATCGTGTAATTGAAACATGTGCGCTAAGAAAGAAAACAACACTGGGAAAATGGAATTCTCAGGAGGTGGTTCAGTGATAGACAAGAAAATGTCTGAATGGACTTGAAGAAAACTATGTATTTTCTAATCTCAGATATGAACTTTTTTTTACTTTATGAATTATCCTTTATTGAAAAAATTGAAAGGATATTGAAAGAATTTCTGCTTATATAATTTGGCCATTTTCCAGAGCTAATCATAAACCTGTGAGTGCTTTTTTATATAATGAGCCATGCTCTAGTAAGATTATATCAGTTACAGATGAAAATATGTTACCTACATCTCTATGCATTTTATTTTTTTGCTTTACAGACCTGGAACCCTCTATGGAAGAACACAAATCTGTATGCTATTTCCCTTTGTTTTCATATATTCATTGACAGCTTTTCTGACAGCTATCACAAAACAAATGTCTAAGCTACAATTAAATAACAACATGCCTGTGAGGACCCCGAAGAGCCATGATTTATAAATTTAAGTATTTATATTGTAAAATAACTCTGACATATACTTTTATGATACTTTTAAATAGTTTAGTTACATTACAAATAGTAGAGGTAATATGTTTGAACATTCATTTGAATCATCTTTTACTACATTTTATTGGTTTCTCAAAGGAATATGGACACTAATTTGGTTTTCATAGCATGAAAGTACATGATATTGTGGTATGAAGATGTTAATTAGTTACAGTGCCTCTCGTTTACATAGATATTTTGGTGAAAAATATATAATGCATATATACACAAATATATGTGTTTATCACATACGTATATCATGAAATTATATATGTCAAAATTTGATCTCTGTCTTTTCACATTTCTTGATTGATGGGGAATAGAATCATTTCCTGATAAGCACAATGGCACTGCCAAATTTTGTAGAATAATAATTAATTATGATGATAGCTTGTCTTTATTTTGTGCTTCACAGTTTACAAAGACCTTTCACCCCCAAAATTCTGTGAGAGAGTTAATATAAGTGTTGTTCCCTCCCAAATGAGGAAACAGATCCTCAGAGGTGACATGACTGGTTCAACATCACAGAATCAGTAGTCAGAAAAACTCATGCTCATTTGACACTAAGTCCCTTCCTTTTCCCATTATGCTGTTGATCTCTGTGTATTCCAACAAAATAAAAAATGAACTTGGCTGGCATTAAGGGTATTGCATAATTAGGAATTTTGTGGATCTGTACCAATGAGATTATATGGATCTTTAAGGGGGAATAAATATGCTTAATGAAAAATGGTAATAGCTATTCCCTTTGTCCATTCATGCATTTCAGCAGAGTCTCTCTTTGCCTCTGTCTGTCTGTCTGTCTCTCTCAGCATAGTATATTTAATCTCATACATGCTTATGATGTTTTATTTTAGTTAATGCACATGTATGTCTGTAATGGCAAGCAAGTGCCTTTGAGTCTTACCTTCATTTCCATCAAGAGTCTTTGATTGAATCAAGAGTCTTTGATAACCTGCTTAAGTCACAAGAAAGCCTAAGTTACATGAGTTTGAGTCACATGGTTGTGATGCCCTCTGACCCTTAAGAAGTGTACATACACTCTGAGGTTAGCATTTTGCTTTGGGGTCACTCATTGGAAGAGCATTCATGTGAGTTGGCCAGATGAGACCTTGGGTAGCCCTTAAGGAGCCCCTGACTTTGAAAACCCAGATGTTGGTGCTTCTCTCTCTGGTAACTATGTCTATATTGCTATGCACAGACAGAAGCCTGTCTGTTGATTTGTGTTATGTGCTCTGTTTATATAATTTCTGCTTGTAATTTCTGTTTGTGTTTTCTCTGAAGTTCAGGGTGCTGACTTTTTCCCATGAACTAAGTGAATGATATATGAATGTTTGATAAAAGTGAGATTGTAAACCCCTTAAAGTTGCTTTTCTTAGAAAAGCAGATCAAAGAATTTGTGCTAGCAGCCCTCCCGTGTGCTGGTGTTATTGGTCTTATACAGCCACAGTAGCTGCAAGTAACATTGTTGTTGCAATGTCTCATTCTTGTAGTGAACAGAAAACTGCACTGAGTCAGAAAGAGCTGAAGTTAAATCCTGCCTTTTTTGTACCTAGTGAGCTGAAATCAGTCAATGAATAGCTCTCTGACTCAGTTTACTCACCTATAAAATAGGCATAATAGTAACAACTACCATACAGGTAGAAGGCGACCCATATCACTGGCTATCTTCCATGATTTTTGTCCAGGTCCTGAGAAAAGCTTGCCATAAAAGATCTAGCCAGTATTGTTGAAACTTTCCTCTATTTCTTTTGCCATATAAGGCTACTAATAGAGCTTTGGGATAAGCACAAGTTTTAATTCATTTTAGCCATGAAAACAGCCCATGTTCTATGTCAAAAATGCATTTTAAAAATATAATCTCTCATACTTACTTTTCATAATTACTTGTTTAAAAGGTGATATAGTCCCCTTGTGCCCACTTTGAGTTTTTCCATTGTTCTTTAAGGGATGTTCAATTTCAGTTGTTTTGGGGGAGAAACTTAGAGTCATTAAATGAATTTTTGCATTTCCCATTTCCCACAGTCAATCTAACCTGTTATATCTACTCTTTTACTTAATACTTAATACAACTCACTGACCATTTGCAGTGTCTAGCCAAGAGTATGTTGGATGACTTCTATAAGTTATTCACTCAACTTTTGTATCACAATCTCCATGAGAAACATTCTTTATTAAATATTTTTTTTCTAATACGGTAAACCAAATTCTCTTTATTTACTGTAGATTTTATTTAGAAGGGTCCATAAAGCTGTGGGGCTTGATATAATAAATAAACTATTATCTCAAAACAGGAGTATTTGGAAGGAATTCACCATTTAGTTGGAATTCCTATTTTTCTTCACCTGAAGATTGTACAAGTGAATTTGTATTCTATACCCTTTTCTTCCATGTCATTCCAATTGGCAAATAAATCAAGTGTTTCCTGATCAAAGTAGTTTTGGTACCTGTTTGGCCTTCTCATTTTTTCAATTGATCTACATTGGTTAAACTTCTGTATGCAGTTCTTCTAATTGAACATTTTTTAACTCTAATGACCTTTTTTAGTAAGTATGTAAGATTTGAATAGTTTTAATTGCATGTCCTATATTTTTCTCCTGATTATTATTTCTATCATTTTTTTACTATTTCTTCTAGCTATAAAATAAGGTTAATCTTTGCTCTAAAAGGTGTTTACTCATTATACATAGATAGCTGATACAGAAATTGCTTTCATATCAGTAATGAATTATTTCCTGCCTGTTTTAATATAATCATTTGTCATTTCAAAATGTCCTATGATATTTAGCATGCCCTACCTAGATTTGCTTAGAAATTATTTCTATGAAGTATGTGTATGAGGCTGAAATATAGTCTATGTATATTTAGCCTCTCTCATGCTTTATTCCTTAATTATATTTTCCAATTTCCCATCCTTACTAAGGTCCACCTTTTCATTAATATCCAAATATAAAATTTAATTTAAATTTATTTTAGCAGTCATAGAAGTTCTCAACCTCTTTAACTGATGTTGTGTTTAAGTTGCAATTACTTTTATGAAGCTTTTTGGAATCATAAGTATTACAATATCTTGTGAAATGTTAATTATCATTTAGAAATAAAATAATTTCTGCCCACTCTTTATTTTCCTTTCTTAAGAGAAACTGTAAGTTTTCCTATCACTTGGGACAGTTAGGAGGCACAGGGAATAGAGCAAGGCCTAGAGCAGAAACACCTTAGCTCAAATTTGGCCTCAGACATTTACTAACTGTGTGAACCTGGGCAAGTTATTTAACCCCTGTTTCCCTTAATCCATTGCAGAAGGAAATGAAAAACCATTATCGTATCTTTGCCAAGAAAACCTTATAGACATCATTGGTGTGCTATGGCCATAGGGACATGATGAGTCAGACACAACTGAACAAGAACAAATCCTCATATTTAATTGCATCTTCCTTTTGTCTTCAGAATTTAAGATGATATGAGTCACTTGTTCCAAATATGTGGCCATTCATTGGTCATTTGTCAGATTTGAAACATTTATAATACAAATAAATGGTAGAAAACTCATGTGATTCTTGAGCACCCTCCGCCTCATTTTTTGCCATTATCAGTCCTCATTTTTTGCCATTATCAGTGAAGAATTTGAAGTGGGATCCAACAGCATGGTGTGTCACTTTGAACTTTCCAATGTTTTTTTTTGACTATGGCAAAAAGAATTCTTTGTCAAATCACCGTCAGAATGGTGATGAGCATTTCCATTCTTTGGAAGACTGGTCTTTGGTAAGAAAGAACAATCTTTTTTTGCCTCAGTTAAGCTGAGTCCTGTTAAGGACTTTAGCTTAAAAAGGCCAAGGTTTCCCACTGTATCCAGGGTCATCTCCAGTCATCCTGATCTATGTCTTGCCACTGGATCCAGATGGCTTTGAAGGAGAAAGTGAGGCTGGTGACTTTGCATAGCCCTCCCTTACTTAAATTCAATTCACTTGCATGTCACATCATTGCCTTCCTCTTCTCCCATCCCGTGGTCTTCTTTGAGAATGAAGGACAAACAACAACATTCAAAGTCTATTTAGATCCCATAACAGCCTGTATTTCAAGGGACTGAGTCTTCAAAAATCCAAGGCAATCACCATATTATAAGAATGCAAGAGAAAGACTGCGGAAAATAAAATATGACCTTAAGGAATATATATTACTAATTTTCTTTTAAATTGAATGTCATTAATCTTTCATATTCCTGAATGGACACTACTATATTCAGTCACTGAGCAAAAATTTATTAAACACCTACTGTGTGTAGTGAACTGAGATAGAAAGAATTGGTCCCTGCCCTCATGTAATTTATGTCCCAGGAGGATAATAAATCAACATATTGTACATGCCATTAGATTGTTAGCTCCTTGAGGGAAAGAGTTATATTTTTCCTCTTTTTCTATCCCAGCACTTAGCATAGTACCTGGCACATGCTGTAATAAATATTTACTGATTGATTGATACATTAAAAAAAATATTAAGGGAAAAAAGAATAACATGTGATACCAAAACCAGGGAGGCTCACCTCCCTTGCCATTTGGGGGTTTTCCCAGGGCCACTTTGGAGAAGAAGTGACATTCAATATGACTTTTAGAAGATTGACCTGAATTTATTACCAAAAAAGGGAGAACATTCCTGGTCTGATGTTTGTAGTTCCCATTGGAATAAGCCAAATGATAAAGTAACCTTCCATTACCTGAATCATTTTTGCCAGAAGGCTATTATTGAACTACTATTTGAGAACCCAATGATCGGAGTGTCTCATCATGTGCTTCCAATGCATTTTTTTTTACAATGATCCTTCTAAATATCATCATTTAACATCTGCTTGGATATCTTAGTATTATTCATTTCTTTCATAGTTTGAAAGCTAAAAGCTGACCTAGAGAAGTCTTTGAGTTTCAGAACATTTGATTTTTCTGTAAAGGAATGTGTATCTTCCCTTCCTAATTGAAAAGCAAGAGGAGTCTTCTTTCAGTGTTCTTTTCTCAACCCAATAGTTTTTCTCACCACCCTTAGGAACTTATAATTCCACAAGGTGGTGCTATTGGTGTCTCTGTGTGAGTACAGCAACCTATTGCCTTGGGGTACTTCAACCTTCTCAGATGCTGAGCCTTACCAAAATGCAATGAAATGAGCTGATTCTAGTGAGAATCAAAATGAGATTCCATTATGTTGAACCATTATCTTTTACATGGGAGTTCCTTAATGGCAAATATTAACTTTTGCACAATATGTCCTAATGTACAATATCTAGCATATTTTAAGTCTTCATCACATTTTAGATTATGATCATGAACAAGAATTAATCAGTGGAGTGTCAGTTAAGTGATTTCTATTTATTTGTGAAATAATCATCATGCCACATGCATACTGTTGGGTGTGCATACTTGTATATGCATGATGCAACATTTTTAATCAGTTTTTTTGTACCTATGTGTAAAATATTTTTTCTAGTCTAAGTAGAGCTGTCTATGAGAAAAAGAAATTTCATTCCTCTTATGTTTTCTAGGAATGATTTTATCTCCATATTTCTAATTCCTTTTTTTTTGAGGAGGAAAGGCAGGGCAGGTGGGGTTAAGCGACTTGCCCAAGGTCACACAGCTAGTAAGTGTGTCAAGTGTCTGAGGCTGGATTTGAACTCAGGTCCTCCTGACTCCAGGGCCAGTGCTCTACTCACTGTGCCACCTAGCTGCCCCCATCTCCATATTTCTGAGCTTTAAGTTCTTCTATCTTTCCTTTTATGAGGAGAAGGCAAAAACAAAAAAACATCTATTGCATTTATACATCTACTACTAAGAAACTTCTACAATTAACTTTTTAAAAATGAATGTGTATATATATATATATATATCAATCACGTGTCTATATTTAATTTGTATATATGTCAACAGATGTATATATAATAAATATATATGCATATATAATAAATAGCTTTCTATAAATACTAATAGTAATTTTTTAATGTTGAAAAAATTGTACTTTTAAGGATCATGTAGACTAGAAAAAAACATTTATAATAATAAAAATACCAAATGACAACTTAGAATCTTTCTCAAAAATCTTTAATATTCAGCATTCAAGGATTCATATTGAATTGATCATGTTTTCCCCACACTTAAACAAACCTGACTCATGTTAGATCACATCTTATTATCAAAATTTCATATTTCTTTGCATCTATAGATACTAAAAGATAACAATATGTCATTTGATTTTTGCATTATTTTAAAGTTCTAATTACATATGATTTTTTAAATGAATTAATTGTTTTAAAGTTGTTAGTAACTGCTAGTTGATATTTACACAAAGATATTTTCATAATGAAATTCTGTTCTTACAAGAACATCATTGAGAGAGAAAACATGCTGTCCTTTCAATTAACAACATTTATTACAAATGTAGTTGCTAACATAATGATGATACCACTTCTCATTGTTGGATTTAGAGTGAAGAACATTTAGATCTGAATCCTAGTTCTATCACTACCTGAGAGACCCTGACCAAGTCATTTAATGTTCTTTGTTCTAGTTTACTCAACTATAAAACTGAGGAGGTTGGACCACACATACTTTTAAAGAAATTTTCAACCAAAACCCATGATCCTATCAATTCAAATTTACAAGACCTAGAAAAATAATAGAATTTACATAGCACTTTAACATTTGCCAAGCATTTTACAAATAATATCTCATTTGTTCCTCACAAGTCTTGGAAGTAGAGGCTTTTAATATATGAAATTTGCAGATGAGGAAAATGGAGCTCAGAGAGGAAGTGAATTACTCATTCACACAAATAATAAGTATCTCATGCCAAATTTCAACTTCTCTTCCTGAGTCCAGGTCTATTATTCTACCCATTGTGCTACCAAGCTGCCACCATGATTATCATGGCAAAATCTATGATCCTGTCATCCACTGTCATTCATCTGGTGGCAGTTTATACTATCTAAATCTAAACACGTATGAAGAAATGAACATTCTCCTGACTGTTGACTTCATAAAGTAGAACTAATTATTTATTGTAAAAATTGCAAGGGAATTTATTTTTACAAGTTTTTCTGCTAAAGGTAGCATTTCTAAAATATACACAGAACTAAGTAAAATTTATTTTCAAAAAGCCATTGGATAAATGGTCAAAGAGCAATTTCCAGAGGAAGAAATAAAAACTATAAATAATCATTTGAAAAAATGCTCTAAATCACTAATAATTAGAGAAATGCAAATAAAATCAACTCTGTAGTACCATCATCAGATCAGCAAGATGACAATAAAGGAAAAAGACAAATATTGGAGGCGATATATGAAAACAGGTAAAACTGTTCTACGGAACAATTTGCAACTCTACACAAATGGCTAAAAAGTGGTGGATACACTGTGACCCAGAAATACTGGTACTACATCTATACCAGAAGCAGATCAAAGAAAAAGGAAAAAAAAAAGCCATATATACAAAAATATTTATTCTTTTGGAAATGGCAAAGAATGGGAAACTGAAGGGATACCCATTAATTGGAGAATGGCTGAGCGCATTATATTGTATGAATATTATGGAACATTATTGTGTTATAAGAGATGGTAGGAGTCAGAGAGTCAAGATGTAAAGGAAGGTCTTGCCTCACCTCTCCCATGAACCCCTCCAAATACATGTAAAAATGACTAAACAAATTCTAGAGCAGCAAAACCCACAAAAAGACAGAGTGAAACAAATATCCAGCCCAAGACCACCTGGAAGATTGACGAGAAAGGTCGGTTGCACCAGACTGAGAGAGGGGCACAGTTTAGTGCAGGCCTGTAAACCCAGAAGAGGCCTCAGGGGACTGAATCACTGGCAGCTATGGCACTTTCGAGACTTCTCAGCCCACAGGCACCAAAGGCAACTTAGAAGGTCAGTGGGAAACTTCTGTCACACCTAGGTGAGAGAGGAGTGAAGTCCATTGCAGCACCAGCACAGCCCTGGCCCCAGCAAATCAGGAGCAGGCCTTGGGAGTGACTGAGTCAGCAGTGGTAGTGGCAGTGGCTACTTCTGGAGCTCTTAACCCACAGATGGCAAGGGGGTAAAACAACTGGTTAGAAGGAGATAACAAGGGTTTCTTGGCAGGACACTGTTGCTTTGCCCGTACTTGGATCTAGACAGCAGTCCTGGGTGCCAGTTCTGGGGTAAGGAGGAGGGCTAGTGTAGCAGAGCTTATAGCAGCACTGGGAAAAGGACCCTCCTCACAGTTCCAGGGCAGAAGAGAGTAATTGTGGTTGCTCACAGACAAGAGCACAGGACAGGAAGGGAGTAAAGGCCTCTCCTTAGAGTATACCAACTTGGAGGAACTGAAAACTTATTGGTCCCTAGAAGGACCTCTGAAAACAGCTCCAGAAATCCCCTTAAGCATGGAACAGTCCTCTACACTGGAAGCAGAGCCCCACCTTAACAAAAAGTTATGTAGTCAAATAATCGGCTGGAAAAAGTAGCAAACAACAGGGAAAAAACAAAATAAATAAAAACAAAAACCTCTGACAGTAGAAACTTATTTCAGTGACAAGGAAGATCAAAATACAGGCTCACAAGAATACAATAGAGTCAAAGTGCCTACATCTAAAGGCTCCAAGAAAAATATGACTTGGACATGGAAGAGCTGAAAAAGGATTTTGAAAATTAAGTACAAGAATTAGAGGAAAATTGGGAAGAGAAAGGAGAATGATGAAAGAAAATCATGAAAAATGAGTTCAACAGCTTGGTAAAGGAGACCTAAAAATACTGAGGAAAATAACACCTTAAAATAGACAAGACCAAGTGACAAAAGAGATTTAAAAAAAGGGAATGAGAAAAATTCCTTAAAAAGCAGAATTGGCCAAATGGAAAAAGAGGTCCAAAAGCTCACTGAAGAAAATAATTCCTTAAAAATTAGAATGGAGCAAATAGAAGCTAACGACTTAATGGTAAGTCAAGAAATTATGAAATAAAACTAATAGAATGAAAAAAGATAGAAGGCAATGTGAATTACCTCACTGACAGAACAACTGACCTCAAAAAATAGGTGCAGGAGAGATAATTTAAAAATTACTGGACTACCTGAAAGCCATGGTCAAAAAAAAGACCCTAGACATCATCTTTCAAGAAATTATCGATGAAAACTGCCTTTACATTCTAGAATCAGAGGGTAAAAGAGAAGTCAAAAATATCTACCAATCACCTCCTGAAAGAGATCCCAAAACAAAAATTGCCAGGAATATTTTAGCTAAAATCCAGAGATCCCAGGTTAAGGAGAAAATATTGTAAGCAACCAGAAAGAAGCAATTCAAGAATGATAGAAACACAATCAGGATAACAGATTTAGTAGCTTCTACATTAAAGGATTAGAAGGTTTGGAATATGATATTCTCGAGGGCAAAGGAGCTATGATTACAATGAAGAATCACCTCCTCAGAAAAACTGAATATAATCCATGAGAGGAGAGAAATGGATTTTCAATTAGATAGAGGAATTTCATGCATTCTTCAAAGATCAGAGCTAAATTGAAAATTTGACTTTCAAATAAAAGATTCAAGAGAAGGATGAAAATGTAAAGAGAAAAGAGAAATCACAAAGGACTTATTAAAGTTAAACTGTTTACTTTCCTACATGGAAAGATGATATTTGTAACTTATAAGATGTTTCTCATTATAGGGTAATTAGAAGGCATATATGTATATAGACAGGGGGCATAAGTGTGAGTCAAATATGAAGGTATGATATCTAAAAATGAAATTACAGGGTAAGAGAGGAATATATTGGGAGAAAAAGAAAGTGAGAGGTAGGATGGGGTAAATTATCTCACATGAAAGAGTCAAGAAAAAACCTTTACAGTGAAGAGGAAGAGGGAAGAGGTGAGGGAGAATAAGTGAACCTTGCTCTCATCAGAACTGCCTCAAAGAAGGAATAACATACACATTCAAGAAATCTAGCTTACCCTACAGGAAATTAGCAGGGAAAGGAAAAAGACGAGGGGAGAGGGTGATAGAAGAGAGGGCTGACTAGAGGAGGGGTATTCAGAAGCAAAGTAATTTTAAGAAGAGACAGGGTGAAAGGGAGGGAAGAATAGAATAAATGGCAGGTGGGATAGGATGGAGGAAAATATAGTCTTTCACAATGTGACTATTATGGAAGTGTTTTGCATGGCTACACATGTATAACTTATGTTGAATTGTTTGCCTTCTCAACAAGGGTAGGTGGGGAGGGAGGAAGGGAGAGAATTTGGACCTCAAAGTTTTAAAAAAGAATGTTAAAATTGTTTTTACGTGTAACTGGGGAAAAATAAAATACCAAAGAAAAAATAAGAAATATTGAATGGAATGATTTCAGAAAAACCTGGGAACATTTATATAAACTGTTGCAAAGTAAAATGAGCAGAAGCAGAACAATTTACATACTAACATCACTATTATAAAAATAATCAACTATAAAATTGAACTTTGGACCATATAATGATTCACTACAACTCTAAAGAACTCAGGACAAAAAGTTTTCTTCACCTTCAGATAGACAATTGATGGACTCAGGGTGCAAATTGAAACTTACTTTTCTTCATTTAATTTTCTTCTTTTTTTGAACATAGCTAATGTGGAAATATGTTTTACATGACTTCTCATGTATAAAATGGCTACCTTATTTCTTGCCTTCTCAATGGGTGAGGGGAGGGAAGAGATGAAGAGAATTTGGAACTGAAAATAAAAATTAAGTTAAATTTTAAAAGATATGTGTATGTATGTGTATATATATATTGATGATCATATATGTGTATATACATATGTGTATGTATGTATATGTATATATGTGTGTGTATGTGTGTATATATATGTGTGTTTGTATATATATATGTGTGTGTATATATATATATATATATATATATATATACACACATGTGTGTGTCTGTGTGTGTGTGTGTGTGTGTATCTATCTGTCTATCTAGGCAAAAGGGACTTCCAAGCATGGGTGTTTATATATATATATATATATATATATATATATATATATATATATATATACACACACATGTGTGTGTCTGTGTGTGTGTGTCTGTGTGTGTGTATCTATCTGTCTATCTAGGACTTCCAAGCATGGGTGTTCATATATATATATATATATATATATATATATATATATATATATATATATATATATATATATATATATATATATATATATACACACATGTGTGTCTCTGTGTGTGTGTGTCTGTGTGTGTGTATCTATCTGTCTATCTAGGACTTCCAAGCATGGGTGTTTCAAATTTTTTGCCCTGGTGGCCTCTCTTGACACTAACACCCCTCCTATTTCCCTCTTCTTGTTCTTGCTCTAGGAAGATAATAAAATTAATTAGTACCACTGCTACTGGAAAGAACATGGCAATTGAGTGACCTGTCACTCCCTTCAAAATCACCATGACCACTAAAACTCCCTTTCCTGGTCACCACTCCCATTTATGTGCTAGATTCACTAATTAGAAGAGAAATTTCTTCAGGACAGTAGTTGTTTCACTTTAACATTTGTATTTCCCTCAACTCCCATGGACAAAGTGGGTGCTTAATAAATGTTTAGTGCTTAAGTGATTTATGAAATAAAATGAGTTAAAATATCCCAAATATATAAATTGCTTTTTCCTCATTTTGTGACTTTCTCACTTCAGTAATTCAAGTGATGATGGCATGAAGCTTGCCAATCCATAAGTGAAATGTCTGGGACTTATTTGACACATTGTCACTTCATTAATAATCAGAAGCAAACAAATATACTGATTAGGCTCATAGCTAAATGCATTGCTTTCTCAAGAAGCCAAAAGAAGCAATAGGCTAGCAAAAATCCACTGATGGCCCCAATTACACATTTCAGGAGGCTGTAGAAGTGGTTCTCAGATCCATGACATACAGGAAATAGAAACAAAAGATTAGAGTACGGGTATCAACTTCAATAGCCTGCAATGGCTCCCTCTTTCTCCAAATAGTCAAGAGACTGTTTTCTTTTTGTCAGGACAAAAAATGAGCCAAGATACTCCCCATATTAATCACTTCTAGACTTAGCTATTATTGTGCTCGTTTATCTGGGCCTACCACAGAAGGCAAACAAAACTGCAGCAGATACAAAATAGATCAGCTCATCTGCTAGGAGAAAGAAAATCACTGATACACATGTGGATCCCAATGCTCAAAAAGGTCCCCTGATCAAAAAATGAGATTAAATTTCAGATTCTTAGTTTTATCTTGAAAACAAATAAGTAAAAAGACTATCTCTTTACCTTACATAATATTTTTAGGGGACTGTGCTACTTCTTTCCTGTAATGCACTGCTAAAATACCTTTTTTTACCTCTTCCTCAGCAGTTGAGGTGAGATTTTGGCAAGAACAGGCTTATTTATCCAAACAAAAAGTCACGATAATTTCCAATTTAATGAAATCTTTGAAAGAAATGCTGTTGATACCTTGAAGGAAATGATAAATAGTAATAAGTAGTTAAAGCAGAAATTCTTCACCTTTTTTTTTGCATTGTGGACACCTTTAGCTGGCCTGTGAAGCCTATGGATGCTTCTCAGAAAAGTGGCTGTAAGTGTATAAAATAAAGTAATAGTTGTATAAAAGAAGCCAATTGTATTGACATACACTTAGCAAACTATTTTTTAAAAGACAAATTCATGGATCCAATGTTAAGTTCCCATATTCAATGATGTTCATTGTTAATATTGGCCACTAATTGCTTAATACACAAAAATATTCAGTTTAAACATAGGAATATTAACACCGTGGTTGATGTGTAGTTCAAATGTGATAATATACGCAAAATGCTTCATAAACATCAAAGTACTATATATACATACATGCATATGTGTGTGTAACACGCAGAGACATATATTTGCATTATGATTACTATTATTATAAAGAAATACTCTCAGAAAGTCTCTTATAAACTAGATGTTACATCACCTAAAGAGACCAAACACATAGAAATTGAATGTTCTGCTAAAATGTCATAATCTTCAAATATTTTATGAAAATAACAGGGCTGGCAATTTCAGCATTTTCTAATAAAAATGCTCTGTATTTTGGCACAACAAAAGGAAACTAAAATACCATCATTTTAAATTCAGAATTCTAGAGAGAAGGCCCTCTTTTTCTATCAGTTCTATGGATGTTCAATTACATACTTTGAGTTAAATAGTCAACCTGATTTTAGAGATCTAATCTATAGTGAGAGAGCAGGTTATAAATCACAGTTAATGAAGTAAGATGTCAATAAGGTTTGTACATTTGTGTTTATTATCATGGGACCATAGATTTAGAGCTAGAATCTGTGGGGCCATCTCGCTCTGCTCCCTTATTATATAGAATAGACTGATGTCTGGGGAGATTAAATCATTTGCCAAATATAATACGGGTAATAAGCATTAGAGCCATAATCTGAACCCAGAGCATCTGACTCTAGAGCTATTGTTCCTTCTTCTATATCACATTGCCTCTTGCATATTACACTGCTAATGCACGTGTGTGGGTATGTTGTAAAAGATACAAAAACCATATCTAATCCCAGCAATTAGGTTCAGGATTCTTAGTTTGTATTTTTACTTTTAAACTCTGAGAAGGGGGCAATATAGATGCTAAATAATAGAAACTCCTAAATAAAGACTTGGCTCAGAATTGGAATCATTTTGGTGGTAGAGCAGATTCGACCCTTCTTCCCTGAGAGAATGAGCATCCTTGAGCGGGTAGTAGAGAATGTAGGTCATTGACTATAACATAAGAGAAGCTATAATAAAGAAGGAATTTTTCTAAGCTATAACTCAATTTTGTTAAAATAGGATTAGACTTTTTGTTCTGTCTTTATACAGTTGCTACTCTTTATCCTCACCATGGTGGGGAGATTGGGGGGACAGTAAAGCCATACTATTATGAATGGCTATGGAATATATGGCTCCATTACTCTGAGAATATCACATTACTAGCCCTTTTTTGAAGGAATATGTTGTTATTTATATTTTGATGATAGAGGAAATGGAAGTAGAGAGAGATAAAATGACTTTCCCAAAGGTCTCACTGAACATTAATCAATCATAAAGTCGTATGAAGAATCTAGTTTCTCATATGGTGCAAAGAATTCTCTCCTCTTCCTGTTTTTCCCCTCTTACATGGGAAACAAAATGTTGACAGGCTAAGGTCATGTATTTTCAGCTTCAAGAAAATTGGACATAGTCTAAAAAAATAACTAGGTTTAATTAACAAAGTTCATTTTTATACCACATAAGTGATCAGAGTTTTGTCTTTGATCCCTTAGATTTCCTGTAGTGTTCTTCCTTATACAAATGACCATGGTACAAATTGAAATGATTGGATTTTGCAACACTAGTAAAATTCATCTGTGATCAGATGGTCATCACTTATATAAAGAAAGATACTTTCATTTCACTTTATCCTTTATGGATATAGAGTACAAATATTAAAATCTTGTCACATAAAAATACCATATTTCCCCATGTATAAGAAGCACCCTTTTTCTAAAAAGTTGGGGTCTAAAAACTGGGTGCATCTTATACAGTGGTTATAGATTTTTTACTTGTATTTCCCACTTTTTCATGCTTGTTTTTGTGCTTGTTGTAAATTTTTTTACTTGCATTTCCCACTTTTTCACACTTGTTTTTGTGCTCATTGTTGTAGAGTTTTTTACTTGCATTTCCCGCTTTTTTGCACCTGCTGTCTTTGAGCTCATTGTTGTACATTTGTTACCAGTATATTAGGTTACATTTTGCCACATTCTGCCCAGAAATGGCTCAGAAAAGATTTTTGCACAGTTCTGAATTCAAGTTAAAAGTGATCCAGTTTGCAAAAGTGAATGGAATTCGTGCTGCTGAACATAAATTTGGTCCTTCTCCAACTGAGAAAACAATCTGAGACTGGCTATGGGAAGAAGAAACCCTACTGAAAATGCCGTGGCAGAAGAAGGCCATGAGAGGCAAGTCAGCAAAATGGCCTGATTTAGAGAGGGAATTGAAGATATGCATTGAAGAGCAAAGAGTAATTGGAATTCCTGTGTCCACAAAGATGGTTCAGCATGAAGCAAGAATTGCTGATGAAAAAGGGGTTACTGGTTTCAAAGGAGGACACAATTGGTACTTCAGGTTCATGAAGTGAAATGGACTAAGCATGTGTACGTGCACCAGGCTTGCCCAAAAGACACCTGAAAGCTATGAACAGATGAATAAAACTTGAGTTTATGTAATACATTTTTTTTTAAAATTTGGAGCCCCAAAATTAAGGTGTGTCACATACACAGGAGAGTCTTATACATGGGGAAATACAGTAATGACATTTCATTCTGAACTCAAAAATCAGCATTATAATATCTTGGGTATAATTAAAATATAATTAAAATGGATCACATTTTACTGTAGAAGCATTCTAGAATGCTTATACATTTACTATAGAAACAATCATTTTGATAAAATTATGAAAAATATGTTGTATCATTTGTTTTCTCCCCTGAAGTCCTATTCCAGGACCTGAGGAGTTTTGAATACTATGTCAGTAGAGTGCTAATTCCATTGGATTTTGCTATGCTGTTAAGATATGCCATGCTGGGAAGTCCAAGGCTAGCAATAAATCTGGAAAAAAACCTGGTTAGGCTTGTAGAGATTCATCACCACAGTATTTGCTTTGTGTAGATTGCTTTGGTCATAGTGGCTCATACAGTTATCCCTGAAAGCATGGAGGAGGTTGTTATCATCAGTGTTGGGACTACACATGTGGGTGAAGTCACAGATCTTGGAAATACAGATGTTATTATAGTAAATAAAATGAATAGGCAAGATATTGACCATAAACATTTCTTTACCCTCAGAGAGTTGCAATGGAATGATATTTGTTTGCCTGGCTCTACTGAATTCACATCAAAGCTGTATATGAACACCAATTATTTGACCAATTTATGGAATTAAACAGTCAATCCAATCAACTAGTTAGTCAATTGAGTAAAGTGACTTTACTATTTTAAATTCATTATCCATTTATTTTAACATTCTTTCTTTTTTTGATGGTATCATTTTTAAAGTTCAATAGTATTTTATTTTTCCCCAGTTACATAAGAAAATTTTTAGCATTCATTTGTACACGATTTTGAGTTCCAAATTTTCCTCCCTCCTCCCCTTCCCCTCTTCTAAAAATGGTATGTAGTTTGATATACTTTATGCATGGACTGTTGTATAAAAATATTTCCATATTAATCACAATCGTGAAAGAAGAAAAAGACCAAAAAGAAGAAAAAAATGAGAAAGAATAAAGTGGAAAAAAATATGCTTCAATCCACTTTCAGAGTCCATCAGTTCTTTATCTGGATATGGATAGCATTTTCCTTCCTGAGTCTTTTGTACTTGTCTTGGATTATTGTGTTGCTGAGAAGAGCTGAGTCATTCATAATCGATCATCACACAATGTTGCTTATACTGTGTTCATTGTTTCCTGGTTCTGCTCATTTCACTTCACATCATTTTGTACAGCATTCTTTTCTTTTTAAATTTTGAGTCTCAAATTCTCTTCCTATCTTCCATACCTCCCACAACTACTAAGGCAAGCAGTATGATATCAATTATACACATGAAATTATACAAAACATTTCCATATTAGACATACATTTTAAAAGCAAGAAAAAATAAAGTAAGAAAATTATGTGTAAATTTTCACTCAGAGTTCATCAGTGTTCTCTCTCTGGGGGGTGGATAGCTTTTTTTCATCATAAGTCATTTGAAATTGTCTTGGATCATTACATTGATCAGATTAGGCAAGTTTTTCACAGGTGATCATCATTATAACATGCACAATAATCTCCTGTTTCTTTTCACTTCACATCATACCAGTTCATACAAGTCTTCTCATATTTTTCAGAAACCACCTCACCTTTCATTTCTCATAGCACAATAATATGCCATCACAATTATATGCCACAATTTGTTATGCAGTTCCCCAATTGATAAACATTCCATTGATTTTCAATTCTTTAGCAACAAAAGAAGGAACTGCCATAAATATGTTGTTACCTATGGGTCCTTTTCCTTTTCCTTTTATCTCTTTGTGATAAAACCTAGTAGTGCTTTGCTAGATCAAATGGTATACACAATTTTATAGACCTCTGGGATTAGTTTCAAATTATTCTAAAGAACTGTTAGGCCAGTTCAGTATTCCAACAATTAGTGCATCTATTTTTCAATCATATCCTACAGCATTTGTCATTATGTTAAGTGGTACTTCAGGGTTATTTTAATTTGCCTTTCTCTAAGAAATAGTATATTTAGAATATTTTTTCATATAAATATAGATAGCTTCAATTTATTCTTCTGAAAACTGGCTATTTATATCCTTGGGACACTCATCAATTGGCTCTTATTTTTATAAATTTGACTCAGTCCTATTTGTATTTGATAAATAAAGCTTTTATCAGAGAAATTTGGTATGATTTTTTCTAGTTTCTTGTTTTCCTTCTGATCTTAGCTACATTGGTTTTCTTTGTGCAAAAACTTTTAAAATTTAATGTAATAAAATTATCTATCTTTCTTAACTGTTATCCTCTCTGTTTTGTGGTCATAAATTCTTCCCTTATCCATATATCCAACAGGTAAAGTTTTCCATATTCCCCTAATATGTTTATGATAGCAACTCATGTCTAAATCATGTACCCATTTTGACTTTATCTTGCTATATGCTAGTAGATGTTGGTCTATATCTAGTTTCTGCCAAACTGCTTTCAAGCTTTTCCAGCAATTTTTGTCAAATAGTGAGTTCTCATTTCAATAAGGCGGATCTTTGGGTTTATCAAACACTCACTTACTATGGTCCTTTATTACCATTTATTGTGTACGTAATCTATTCCACCCATCCACCATTCAATTTCCATGCCAGTATCAAGTTGTTTTAATGATTACTGTTTTGTAGTATAGTCTGAAATCTGGTACATCTAGGCTGCCTTCCTTCATATTTTTTTCATTGATTTCTTTGATGTTCTTGACCTTTTCTTCTTTCAGATAAATTTTGTCATTATTTTTTTCCTAGCTCTATAAACTGTTTGGTTGTATGATTGGGTATGGCACTGAATAAGTAAATTAATTTACATGAAATTGTCATTTTAGGTAAAATTGTTCAATTATATTGGCTAACCTACCCATGAACAATTAATTTTTTCCAGTTGTTTAAATGTTTTTTTTTTCTGTGAAAAGCATTTTGTACCTGTGTTCATTATAGTTTCCAGGCATGTCTTGTCAGGCATATTTTTACACATCTGCGGGTATTTTAAATGGAATTTCTCTTTCTATTTCTTCCTGCTGAACTTTGTTGATAATATACAAAAATGTGGATGATTTATGTGAGTTTTTTATATACTACTTTCTAGGATTCTTTAAGCATACCAGCAAATTGTCTGCAAAAGGTGATAGTTTTGTTTCTTCATTGCCTATTCTACTTTCTTTAATTTCCTTTTCTTGGAGGGAGGGAATTCCTGATGAGGAAACCCTATATATTAAGGCAGTGTGGCACCTGCTCTATAGTTAATGGTCTTAGACAGTTCTAGAAGTGCTTAGAGATTGTGACTTGCTTAGCACTTAGAGGTTGTGACAGTGGCCATACACTGAGGATCTATCACTGGCAGAATTTGAACCCAAATCTTTCTCTTTTTGTAAATAGTATTTTATTTTTCCAATTACATGTAAAGTTTTCAATATTTATGTTTTATAAGATTTTGAGTTCCAAATTTTTCTCAGTTGCTCCATTCCCTTCGCCCTCCCCAAGATGGCAAGCAATCTGATTTAGGTCATACATGTTAAGCATATTTTCACAGTAATCATGTTTTGAAATAAGAATCAGAATAAAAGGGAAAAACCATGAGAAAGAAAAAGACAGTGTAAATAGTATGCTTCAATCAGCATTCAGACTCCATAGTTTTTCCTTTGGATATGGATAGCATTTTCCATCATTAGTCTTGGAATTGTCTAGGATCATTGTATTGCTGAGAAGAGCTAAATCTATCATAGTTGATCATCACACAATGCTACTATTACCATGTGCAATGTTCTCTTGTGAAACCAGACATTTCTGAATTTCAGCCTGGTCTTTGAGTCATTGACCTGTTTCACCATATTTTAATAGTATAATATAGTCTATATGTATGTGATAAGAGTGAATTGGACCAGACATTAAACTTTGATCATTTCTTATTTGCTGCATTTTGTTTTCATTTTAGTAATTTGCAATGATACCTTGGATACACTGGCTTCATTTTTATATGGTGATGTGTGATGAAGTGGACAGATGAAATTCTTTGGTCTTTCAGGGGTCCCATGGATATTTTCTGTGTTGATGTTTATTTTTAACCTAGCTTATGATGATAAATGATGATCATATGAACATTCAAATTCAATTAGATGACTAATGTTAAATCTAATTATAATGATGGATTAGGATGCTTTACAATGATTAGTCTATTATCATGATTTATCACTGCTTTCCATTAATAACATTCAATTTTTAAAAACTTAGAAATGTATAAAACACTGATTTTTATTCTTGAGTTAAATAGATGCCATTTCAAAATGAAGTACCAGTAGTACTTATTGTATACTTCCATGGTCTTGTGAACTCATTGATGGGACTACTCTTCCCACACTGGTACAGATTTTAATCCATTCATAGCTCCTCATCTTTTGTGATTCTTGCTTTTGTCTTCCTAGAAATTCTATAGAAGGGGTAAACTCAACCTGTGATTGTCTTCTTCAATATTTCTTTATATCAGAAAGATGCTAATGGAGTAGGCAGAGTGTCCACTGGTTATTCCTTACTCTTACTATATGATTGGTCCTCACCTACTTTTCAGACTATATAATAATCTAATGTAGTCCTTAGCATGTCTTAAACTGTGGGTTGTGATACTCTTTGTGGTGAAATAACTGAATTGGGGTTTGTAAAAAACATTCACAACACTAAAAGGTTTCTGAATGCACAATGACCAAAAATTAATTCAAAATCAAATGTATAATGAATCTGAGTTGTATCAGGCATCACTTGCCCATTTTGCATTGCATGATTTCACTGTAGCCTTGGTTTTGAACATGCAACCTGCACACTTTGCACTGCACATGCCATCATGCCATGCAATGCCAATGAATATAGCTAGAAAAACCTTGGCTCAGATTTGAGATTATTGTATGCTATGAATTGCACTGTTTTTACTGTACATACAAAATATTCTGCTTTTACAGAAACAATAGTTTAATTGTGGAAAATAAAGATGTTTAATATTTTCCTACCATCACTCCTCAGCAATAATTATCAATTTAATATGTCTTTGGATTGTATTGTGTTATAATGTTTGATTTAAGAAATGGCTGCTATCTCCTTCTACATAAACATAAGAACTTAATAGAAACAAATAAAGACAAAAGCCCTTTAATAATATTTCTCCACCATTACTGCTGTATGTGTATGTAAGTGTGAACATCAATTTTTTTAAATTAAGCAAAAACAAATATAATTTCATGACCTAAAGCTAGTATTTATTTGAGAAATTATTAGCATTATTTGTTTATGATTTAGGACAAAAATCTTTTTGGTTATGGATAAGTGCCTAAGTTTAGACAGAATAAGTAAAAACACTGATAATGTGACAGAGTCTTTGCTACCAAGTTGTAGTACACCTAAATTGACAAGAAAATGAAAATATGGATTTACTTCTAAGGATGATGGTGGGAAAAAACCTCTTTGCTTAATTTGGAATAAAGTTTTGGCTGTGGAAATCATGAAACCAGACATACTAGAATGACATCTTATTACCAAACATAGAGCACACTGCAATAAACCAAAGGAATATTCTTAATGACTTTTACAGTCTTCAAATAAAGAAAAACAATGTTTCAAGAAATATTTTACTGTCAACAAAAAGTATATACTTGCATCTTACAAAACTTCTTATTGAAATGAAAAAAAAAAACTAAAAAGCCCATATGATAGGAAAAAAGCTCATGTTACCTATTGATACGAAAATGTTAGAAATAATCCTGGGAAAATGTATGGGAATGAAATTTATAAAATTCCTTTATTGAATGATACTGTTTCCAAAAGAATTTCTGAAATTCTTAATGAGCAATTCCAGCAGCTTATTACTAGGCTTAAGGGCAGTCTAAAGTTTGCAATTCAGTTAGATTAAGCAACTGATATTTCTAACATAGCACAGTTATTACTTTATGTAAGATACATTTTTGAAGAAAGAATACATGAGGAATGTCTTTTTATTACCTTTCAGAAAGGCACACAAGAGGGGAAGATATATAGATATACATATATACACATAGATATAGATATAGATATCTATCTGTCTGTATAATCTTAAAGTCAATGAGTTTTTCACAAATGAAGGTTTACAATGGAAAAATTATGTTGGAATCTATACAGACAGTGCTGGAACAATGATGGGTGAGAATGTTGGATTTATAGGAAAAGTTGAATCTGGTAGGAATGAATGTATAACTTTTACTTTATGTGATTGATCAGGAGGCACTTGTACCCTAAAAAAGGTCACCAGAGTTAGATTTTTTTTTGCTTCATGATACTATCAAAATCATTAACTTCATTAAAAGCCATGCCCTTAACAGTCATTTGTTTTCAAACCTTTGGAAAGACGTGGACTTCAATTACAAAACTTTTTAATACATGCAGAGGTAGGATGGCTCTCAAGAGGGTGATGTTTAAAGAGATTATTGAAACTGAAAGATAGAGTTATATTTTTGACTGAGCAGAAGTAGGATTTCATTAAATTTTTTCATAATGACTTATGGCTTTAAAAACTACGTTACCTTTTGGCTATTTTTTAAAAAAAAACTTAATGATTTAAACATGCCAATTGAAGGGAAAAATTGCAACATATTTATGTTAAAAGATAAAATTGAAAGATTTACTAAGAAAGTTAATATGTGGAAAAATAAGGTAAAAATGATTCTTTAGAAATATTTACAGCAATAGGTGATTTTATAATTGAAAATAATTTTCCCAAAGATTTAATTGTAAGAGTTATAATTGATCATCTGAAGTTCTTGGAGATGTTTCAGAAATACTTCCCTTCAAATTTTGATTCTAAAAATCTAAGTTTGGTTCATAAACCATATTCAATTGAAATAAAAAGTGTCAATCATCTTTAAAATCATTTAAATAATTTTGGCTTGGAGTTAGGACAGAATTTCCAACAATTTCTGAAATGTCCATAAACACATGTCTGCCATTTTGTACTATATATTTAGACAAAGCATCATTCTCAGCATTGATGATTACAAAACCCAAATATCAATCAATTCTGAAAAATGTTGAATATACTCTACTTACTGCAGTATCAACTATACTGCCAAAATTTGATTCTTTATGTAAAAATAAATGAGCACATCCATCTTATTAGTATGCAAATTTGCTTTCATCTTTAATAAATGGTAAAATAATGTGTATACCAAAGAATTATTTTAAAATAAATTCCCTTATCATTTATTATCAGTAAATGTTTGATTTGAATACCTATATACCCAGAGTCATGTAAAAATTTCTCTGGGAAAATGTAGTCATTAGTGGAAAAAAGTTTAAGAAGCTCTGGTTTATACCTCTTATGCACAGTTCTTTACTGGTAATTAGTTGTAGCCCACTCAAGTTTTCGTTGTGCTTTTCCATTGCCCTTCTGGTGACTTGCAACATCAACTTTGTGCTATTTCACTGTAGTCATGCAACATCATTGGAAGAATATCTATGTTTAAAAGATAGTCCTTCATTTCACCAAGAAATTAATAATCCTTAAAGACATGAATAAAAGTTAATTCAAGTCTCATATTCTTAATTCAAAATAGGTTTCCAACAATTATGTCTGTCTAAGATATGCTTACTGATCAGTTCTATGGCTTATACAACTAAGCCCACATTATTGGATAGAAAACAAGAGCAATAAAATATGGTGCATCCAGGAGTGCCTTTTTTACCTTTTGACAAAATTTTTCCATTGACTTTAGAATTTTCATGTTATCTTACCAAAGTGTGATTCTTGAAATACTCTAAAATCTCTAATTTGAACACTATCATTCATTCTACATGCACTGAAGTTCACGGTATAAATTTATAAAACAATACATTGATTTAGTTCAGAGATAATCTATTTCACCCCCTCCTCTTTTTCTAGATCAGGAAGCTGGGACACAAAAAAAGTCGTGATAAATCCAAGATCACAGGACAAATTTATTTGTATAGAAAATCATGAACACAGGACACCTGACTCCCAGTTCTATTGAAGTTGCCAATGTACTATGTACTCGGGTTGATGGAAACAATATGGTTTGATATTCTCACAACTATGTTCTAAAGAGGATGATTTTTAAATTAAATGTGATATGTTGTCTTTTCCCACTATCTCTACACAAATTATATGAAATAACGTAAGTGGGACTTCCAGGAGCCAAGATGGTGGAGGAATGAGTAAGTCACTCTCACTTTCCCTTATTGACCTCTGAAAACCCAGGAAATATTGCCCCAGGAAAAAAACCCTGAAACAGCTGAGCAAGCAGAAAGATGGGGTACAGCAGTCTTGTAGCCCAGGAAGCTTGGGGCATTAAAAAGAAAGGCTCCTCTCATTCTCGGGGAAAAGGAACAGTAGAGGAGGGGAGGTGCCTAGAAAGCCAGTGGGTTTCAACAAACCAAGCAGGGGGAGATCCTGAGCCTCAGGGTGGTGGACCAGGCAAGTGCCAACACCAGGACACCTCTAAGTATCTCAGTACAGGCATGGGAACAAGTAGATGCCAGCTCAAAAAATCACCACTTGTGCAAGTGGGCAGGCATCCTCCAGCAGCCAAATCTCCCAGTGCTTCAGCACTACTTCAGGAAGCACAACTCCAGGAGGCACAGCTCCAGGCTGGCAGGCATCCTCCAGAAGTCAAACTTGCCAATGCTTTAAAGAAGTCTGGGTGACCAGGCATCTTCCATGGGCCAGACTCCCTAACCTCCCCCCAAGAGCTCCAGTGTTGCTGACCCCAACTCAGCATGAGTTAAGCTGGCAGACTCCTACAGTCTCCAGTAGCCAGCACCTAAGGCTCCAGCACAAAATGTCAGTGACCAGGTCCTGAGATCCCAGATCAAGAAGCTTGGGTCAGTGTCCCCTGTGCTCCAGCAGGAGAGCTCAGCTTTAAAAGCCAGGAAATAGGCAAACACCATGAGCAAAAAGCAGCAACTGACAATGATCCTAGATTCTTATTTTGTGTTCAGGGAAGATGAAGGCACAAATTCAAAAGAGGACAATGTTGTCAACATATCTGCATCTGAAACCTCAAGGGGAATATGAACTGGTTTTAAGCCCCAAAAATCTTCTTGTAAGGGCTCAACAAGGATTTTAAAAGTCAAATAAGAGAGGTAGAAGAAAAATTGGGAAAAGAAATCAGAGGTATGCAAGAGAGAGTCAATAGCTTAGAAAATGAAGGACAAAAATCGACTGCAGAAAAGAAATCCTTAAAAAATACAATTGGCCAAAAGGAATAGAATTTTAGAAAAGTTAGGTATGGTTGACCTCTGGAAAAACTTGAATGGGGATAGAAAGGAATATATCATTTTCTTTGTGGTACGTGGCACCTACAGAAAATACTAGGGCATAAAAACCTCACAATCCAGTGCATGAAGGCAGAAATATTAAATGCATCCTTTTCAGACCATGATGTAATAAAAACTATGTGTAATAAAGGTCCATGGAAAGATAGACAAAAAAGTAATTGGAAACTAAATACTCTAATCCTAAAGACTGAATAGGTCAAACAACAAATAATAGAAACAATCAATAACTTCATCCAAGAGAATGATAATAATGAGACAACACTCCAAAACTAATGGGATGCAGCAAAAGTGGTTGTTAGGGGAAGTTTTATTACTGTAAATGCTTATATGAATAAAACAGAGAAAGAAGAGATCAATGAATTGGCACGCAACTAAAAAAACCCAGAAAAATAACAATTAAAAATCAAATTAGAGGGGTGGAGCCAAGATGGCAGAGTAAAAGCAGGGACTTGCTTGAGCTCTCCCCCAAACCCCTCCAAATACCTGTAAACAAATTCTAGATCAGTGAAGTGACAGATCAGATGGAAAAGCCACATATCTATTCAAATAAGGTTTTCAGCTTATCTTTTTGGATATTTATATGAGTCACAAAAATTGTGGTTGATAAATTCATTTTAATCTAAAGGGAGATCTCTAGTTGTGGTGCACAGGAGATTGTCTTCCTGTTCAAGATTTTTATGAATGTCTTAGTCATAAATGGCCAACACTTATTAAATACTTTTTTCATTCATAAATGGTGTGCTTAAGATATTTCTCAATGCCACAAAATTGGGAGTGATGCTAAATATTTTTTTTGGTTTTTTTTGGAGGGGGGAAGGCAGGGCAATTGGGGTTAAGTGACTTGCCCAAGGTCACACAGCTAGTAAGTGTGTCGAGTGTCTGAGGCCAGATTTGAACTCAGGTTCTCCTGACTCCAGGGCCAGTGCTCTACTCACTGCTGCTAAATATTCGAATGACAGAATTGTTGTTTTAATAATTCCTAAAGTGAACCCGAGTAGACCATTTTGAATTTGATTCAATGAGCAGTTATTACACATATGTGATGGTACCATGCTTGATACTGGGATACAAATTTAAAAAAAATGAAATGATCCTTGCTCTTGAGGTATTCTTTTGGATAAATGTAAGTACTAAACCTAGTTTTAGCTTTGGTAGAATAATCTGGCATTTTTCATAAATTTCAGAATTATGGAGTCAAAAAGGAATGTGGAAATCATCTAGAATAAATTATAATTTTAAAGATGAAGAATATAGCTAGAGTTCAAACTTAATATCATCTAACAGTGGAAGGTGGATACCAAAAGAAACAATGGTTGGCTATTGGTACTGATATACAATTATGTTAGAATAAAATGCAAGTTCCTTGAAGCCAGGTACTCTTATTCCCTGCACAGAACCTGACACATAGTGAACACTTAATAAATTTTAATTTATTTAAAATAAATACATTTTTATTTAATGTTTTTATTGATTGGCAGACATTAAGATTAGAACAATGAATTTCATCATATTTCACAATATACTCTAAATAGATATGTGACCTTAATATTAAAGACAATACTGAGAATGTTTATTGACTGACTGACTAAAAGGAAAGAAAAACCTTGAATACACATTTACCACATATTCAGACTTTTGTAGACATAAAAAATTGAAATAATTTTTTCCCATTTTACTCTTGAGTCCTAAGTCAGTAGTACTGTAGGGAAAAAAAAATCTTGTTTTTTATCCCAATAATCTAGACAGTGTGTCTACTTTTTTGATCTTTCTATATCAATAACAAATTCTATTTTTTTGCATCCCCCTGTTCACAAATCAGGAAGTCTGTAGATCAAAAGCAGTTGTAATCAAATGGATTTTTATCTTGAGCAAGTCAGCTTTAAAGTACTAATTCAGTCAAGAATTATGAACATGCTTAAAAAATAGAATATTTTTATTAAATGCTTGCATTCTTTTGAAAAAAAAAGGGAGTGGAATAGGGTAATTAAAACACTTCCTAGACTTTTTAGAACTCTTAGAGATAGAAGTTCAGCAACTCCCAGTCCATTTTGATCACAGCTCCAGCCACAACCCTTCCCCACACCCAGCCTCCATTTTCCCTCCTCACATTTGCTCGCTTGACTCCATTTGAATCATGTATAAAGCCTTTCTTTTTCCAAAATTCTAAACTACCAACTGCTCACCATGACAACCCATTCCCAACTCAACATTGCTTCCAATCCCCTCCAAGGACAAGAAGAGACATATTTTTGTGATTACATTTCCCAGAAACTCCTGAAAGTGATCTCTGAAAACATTTGTGCATGCAGAAACCTGCTCCAAAATTTTTCTAAAAACTCTAGTACCCACATTAAAATATTATTGCGAAGGTCAAGTATAATTATGCATACAAAGTACTTTGCAAAACTTTAATTGCAAAAAATTTTGTTGAGTTCTATTTTCTTTATTTAACTTTGACTCCATTATCCAGTGGGTCATCCACAGATTTCATTAGCTTGCCATCTCTCTCTTCATTTAAGTGGTTTAGGAAACTGTAAATTGAGCAGTTTTGAGGATGAAGTCTTGAGATATATCACTGGCAAACTTTTTCCAAACTGACATGGATCCATTGATCAGTTCCCCCTCCCACCTTAGTGCAATCCTTCAGGCAGCTATTAATCCATCTAAGAATGGATGCTGCAGTTCACATTTCTCCATCTTATTCACAGAGATAAGTGGAGATACACTGTCAAATGTCTTATTGCAATTCAGGTGCACTAAGTCTATGGTGTTCCTCTGATTTCCTGTCATATAACCTTTTTGAAAAAGCAAATATCACTATTGTCAGAAATGTTTTTGAAGAATTCACACTGATTCCTGGTGAATGATCACTTTCCTTCATTAGTGTTTACAAATTCTGCATTTAATATCTAGCCTAGAAAGGTATTGGAAATTGATGCCAAACTCAATTGTCTGAAGGTTCTGGAATCCTTTTTTTAAAAAGAACTTATCAGCTACACCATGCTGCCTCTTCATCTATTTATAATTGTTACTGTTGTACTTCGTGTTCAGTACTGCAATAAAAGTCCATAGTGTTAAGGAATAAACCAAATGCTCTATTATTTTGGAAAAGAACATGCCATTTATTTTTCTTTAATTGTTACTGAGGAACAAAATCTATATTTATACTCCCAAAAGTAGTCAATTATCTCCATCCTGTAAAACTTAAAAAATCCACACCAGTTAATTTTACAGTTCTTACTATTGCTGATTTACCAGATGGCCTCTTATAAGAAGTTATCAGAATTTTATGTTCCTGAAGTTAGAGCTTTAGGAGATGTTCTATGGCTATTTTGGTGAAGCTTCTAGTGAATTATTAATTACACTAATAAAATTATCTTTTTCAATTCTGAAACTCACTTCTTTCACTTCTGAAAATGATCTCCAAGAATTAGAGAGGAATCTGACCAGAGCATCAATCTTTTATAATTTTATGTGTTTTGTGTCAGTTTTTTTTTCACATTGAGGAAAATGTAGATTGTTTTCTAGGATTTTAGGCTTAGCAGATGGAATAAAGCATCCTGAACTATTATCAGAAGCATAAGGAAGGTCATCAACTCATTTTCAAGAGTTCTCTTAGATCACTTGTGCAAAGGAAGAAAAGGAAAGTTATCTTTTTTCACAAAATAGAAGGGGAAGAAATGTTATTTGAATACCTGGATAAAAGTTAGGAGCATATAAGAATCAACTTGAGAAGAGTCTAATGTCAAAGGTGAATATAATAGTTGTGTACCATATAACTCATCTCTTTGTATGAGATACAATTAAACTACTGAGAACTGTCATTTACTGATCATGAAAAGCTCAAAGGCCAAGTGATATACATAACCAAACACTAAAAACCAAAAAAGACAGTAAATTATTATGCTGAATTTGTCAGTGGATGTTAATATTGATAAAAATTGAGAAAGTTCATATACAATTTCTGTCCTAGAGAAGATAGTTTGTAACACTCTAGAGAGGAAATAAATGAATTAAAGAATTTTTTTAATTAGGCCACAGATGAAATTGAGAGACACAAATGGGTAAGGCCACCAGTAAAGTGCAGTTTGTTGATGTTGATATCAGTTTATACTGATCCCTGTGGGCAGAATGAAATATATCTGGGTAGTCATTGCTAAAGAGAATCTTTAAGGGAAGCATTATGTCATAGAAAAGAATAGAGATCATACATATAGTCAGAGAAAAGAAATTAGAGGTAAGATTTGTGGATCTTTTTATTCCAAAAGGTATAAAAATGTAGCTCAGAAAAAAAAGAAAACATAAGGACACTGAACAATAAATGAGAAATGTCCAATAAATCAGTGACTAATAGAGGTAAAAGTGGAGAAATATATGAATAAAAAGAGTAAATCAAATAAAGAAAGGACAAAAAGTTGGTTATATAAAGATAGAAAATCCTTGAGATTACACAATGTATTTCATTGTTCTCCCAATTGGCTAACAGTCCTCAGTAGGATACACAGACAGACAGGCAGACAGATTGACACATATTTAAATTGTTCAAGGTCTGACTAAAAAGGGTGAAGGAAAATGATGCAGAGGGATTAATGGAAACAGGACATCCTTTGGTTGTTTTTATACATCTTTGGAGTAGCACTCAATTTTCCTTCTAGAAATAAAATCAAAAAAAAGCAAAAACAAGTGTGAAATTAATAACTTCACACTAAGATGGCAAAAGCATAATCAGTTAGGGTTGATTACTTAGTCACGTGAAGGTAGAAACATGAATTTATTAGTCTTTTCTCCATGATCTAGATCCTAATCCTGGCTGCCTGGTAACTTGACCACTGATGTTGAATTGGTACTTTTTGTTTTATAAAGTATGGCAGAAAGTAAAAGTGTTGTCATCATTCCCATTCTCAGAGAAGGAAAGTGAGACTGGCAGAAGTTAAATAATTTGCCCATGGTCATATGGCTGGTAAAAGTCAGATCTAGGATTAAAATGACTGTCTGCTGACTGTATCCAAAAACCATTCCATTCTACCACACTGCTTCTCATCACAACATATCACACTAGGACATTTCCTTGTGGTACATATTAATACTCATTGTGAATAAAATAATTTTACTTTCAATACACAATCTTTAACCCCCAAAACTACTTTTCTCTAGCTCTAGAGGTGAAAAGGCAGGGACAATGCTTGTATTATTTTCAGTATCAATATTGATGGGTCAATAGACAAAAATATTTCTTTTTAAATTTCCCTTCTTTTACCTTTTGTGGCATATGGATGACTGCCAAAATACTTTTTATGCAAAATATTTTAGTCAGTACTTCTGAGTCTGTATAGCCTTCATTCATTTTTTTTTTATCTTTCCCACTGACTAGAGCAATGCTTTGCATACATGAGATGCTTAATAAAATTTGTTGAATGAGTAATCAAATAACACATTTTCCAGTATAGAGGAAAGCTTCGAGGATCTTTGGGTCCAAATATGGCATGCCTGTAACACAAGTTTCTAATTTTCTAAAGAAGGAAAAATGAACTACTATTGAATGTATATTTCACATAAATGGCTGTTCTAATGAAATTCAATTTAGATTTACTTAACTGTTTTTTCCCTTCCCCTAATCAATGTTTATTGAGGACTTATAGTGTATCAGGCACAATAGAACAGAAAAAAACATTGTCCTTGCCCTCATGGAGTTTACATTCTAAAACAAAAAAATACACCTCTCTTTAAGTGGTATTTTGTTTGGTGTTTCCTACAAGGGTAGCAAGGGGAAAAGCATTGGATATAACTTAATCCCACCATCATTTAGTAAGATGATTGGGTTAGGGGGAAGAGTTTAAGGCAGACAATAACAGACCACCTAGGGTAGGGTTTAGGGTGAATGTTTTTTTCAAAGCTGCTATCTCACTAAGTTAAGGGAAGATTTCCGGTAGAAAATAGGGATAGAGGCAAGATGCTTGTGGGCTGAAAGCAAAGGAAGAAAGGACTCTCAGATACCAAAGACAGATATATCTGCTATTTTTCTCCACATAACACCCTCCACACTTTCACCACCAGAATAAGAGTGTTGTTGGTGACAAGGCAGAAGAGGAAAAGGGAAACAAATTGGAATGTGGGATTAAAATACAAGGAAGGCTATAACAATAGCAACAAATTGTTGTAAAGAGGGACTTTAGAAGCACAAACCTGATAGTTAACCAATGTCACCACAGACACTGAGACTTGTAGCTTCTATAAGTTAGAAAATGACATACCAAAAACTTGAGTGGAATATATGATTTTGTTCAGACCATCCTCTTTCATTTTAAAAGAGAAACTAGAAATCAGGGTGATAGAGAGGGGAGCAATGTTTGGAGCAATGTGGATCACATGTAACTTTTGCAATTTGATAATATTATACTTAAACATGTTTGTTTTAAAGCCCATTATATAGCTACCAAGTGGGAAATAAAACTTTAAAATGTTTAATTTCCTTTAGAGAAATTTTGAAAACTAAAGATTTGTTTTACATAAATAGCTATAGATAACATAGTTGAAAAGTCCATTCATAAAGCTTTTACTCCACTTTTATCAACTTAACACATATGTTCTTAACAATTATACTTGGATTCTTCATAAAATTTCAAAAGACATTTGTTTCAACAATCCAGCTAGCAGCTGTTGTGGGGATGAAAGACCAACACAAGCCCAACAACAAGAACGCTACCAGCACCCTGCCAAAACCCAGGTCCTTTTGATCTGCTTTTCTAAGGAAAGCAATGTTAAGGAGTTGACAAGTTTACTTTAATCCAGCATACAAATCATTCACTTAGTTCATGGGAAAAATCCAGCACCCTGAACTTTGGAGCAAAATACAAACAAATTACAAATATCGACAGACAGACCTTGTCTGACTCAAATCCCAATACATAGTTACCAGAGTTTAACAAAGTCCCAACATCCAGGGTTACGAGCCGGAAGGCTCTTAGCTACAGTTGCCCGAGTCTCCTCATCAGTGCACCACCAAGAGTGAGAGCCCCAAGCAAATGGCTCTGTCTTCTCTTCTCATACTATTTCAGAAGTCATCAAACTTCATCTGAATGACCAGAACTTAGACTCCTATGATTGGCTCTTGAATTAGCACCTCCCCTTAGTACCCTGGGAGCTTCACACCCATGTAGGCTTAGCACCTAATAGGTGTTTGGGCCTGGGGCTTAGCACCTAATAAGACTCAATGAAATACACTGGATTAAACAAAGGAAACAAAAGCCAGACTCTTCAAGGGCACTTGGTTGAACTGAGTGCTCAGGGCCCATTTTGCTTACTAACACAACATTAAACAAAGCTAGCCATCATCTTTAGTTACCTCCCTGTTAACTATTTTTACAGCACATCCAAGTTAGGCAAATATTGAAAAAAATCAGAAAAGCAAAAAAAAAAAACCTTAAAAAAGTCAAATACATGTTATTGTTGTTTTTGTTTTACTACTGTGCTTGATATACAGTGATTTTATTAATATGAAGCAATTAATTTTTAATGCATCTTTACTTGTACATTTGCTCTTACATTGCCTAAACCTTTTAAATACAAATAAAATGAGTGCAGCAAAAATAATCAAAGTGAAAAGTAGGTAACAACAATAATTGAATGTGAACCATTTCTGCCCTCTTTAGAGTAAATTGACTGGGTTAAAATGTTATCTTAAGGAACTATTTTGCATCTGCCCTCAGAGGAGTACACATTGAGATTTTGCATTATACACACACACACACACACACACACACACACACACACACACACACACACAATGACATGTAAAATCTATAGACATCTGTTTCTACCACAGCCATGCATGTTCCAACCCTAAAGTACTGACAATAACTATGCCTGTGGCTAGAACCAATTATCCCTTTATTCTCCCACCATGGCAGACCAATATATAGGAAATTTTCTTTACTTAGACATGGAAGCTATTTTGACACTGGCCTTATGAAATCACAGTGTACCAAAGGTACTATGTCAAAATTACAACACATATAAAATTTCCATATCCGCACATTGGCTACCTCAGATGAAAACAGGTAATACCCTGTAACAACAATGCTGCTTGCATCTGTTGTAGAGATGTAAGGCCAGTAACATCAGCACACAGGAGGGCTACTAGCTCAGGTTCTTTGACCTGCTTTTCTAAGGAAAGCAACTTAAAGGGGTTTATAATCTCACTTTAATTAAGCATACACATATTACTCACTTGGTTCAGGGGAAAAAGTCAGCTCCCTGAACTTCAGAGAAAACACAATCAGAAATTACAAGCAGAAGTTATATAAACAGAGCAAATAACACAAATCAACAGATAGGGTTTCTGTCTGTCCTTATGTCCATAGCAATATATACATAGTTATCAGAGAGAGAAGCACCAACCTCTGGGTTTTCAAAGCTGGAAGGTTCCTTAACAGCTACCCAGAATCTCCTCTGGCCAAATCATATGAACACTCTTCCAATGAGTGAGAAACCCTAAAGCAAAATGCTAACCTCAAAGTATATATACTGTTTTTAATCAAGGACTCTTGATTCAAGCAAAGACTCTTGATTCAAACAAAGGTGAGACTTAATCAAAGGGACTTGATTGCCTTAGTGCTGAGAAGCACTCCAAAAAAAATCCCACTTTGCTTGCCATTACATAGCCCAAATGTTAACTGTTTCTACTCCCCTAATATTAAACATTAAAAACAACATGGGGAACATAGAAATCTAAATAGAAGTAACACAAACCTGCCATGAATCATAAACAAAAACTATTTATAGGAAAACATGGATGTTAATAGTCTACTATGTAAATTTTAAAATGAGGCAGACAAATATTGGAAGGCTGGTTAATTCTCCCCTCTGGCTCCTGCTTCAGCTTCATCTCCTTGGGTATATGATGTCCATAATATCAAGTTGTTTCTTAGTAATTGCAGTATTAGTATGTTGTCTTTGTATGATTCTTCACTTAATGTATCAAGTTCAGCGACAGCTTCATCAAAAGCTGTGTTTGCAAGGGAGCAGGCATTCTATGGAGCGTTTAGGATCTCATAAGAGAACACAAAGAAGGGAGTGTAGATGATGGAGTAAAGGCAGGGACATGCTTTAGCTCTACACCAAACCCTCCCCAAACAATTTTTAAAAATGGCTAAAAACATTCTAGAGCAACAGAACCTAAAAGGGATGGAATGAAACACATTTCCAGCCCATGATAACTTGTAAGATCATTGGGAAAGGTCTGTTACACCCAGGTGAGAGTGGAGCCCTGTCCAGCACAGGCCATGCCAGCATAGCCCCTGCTCCAGCAAACCAGGAAAAGACCTTTCAGAGTTAATAAATCAGAAGCAGCAGCAGCAGCAGCTGAGTCCAGAGCTCTCAGCCCACAGATATTAAGTGGATTAAACAACTGGTTGAAAGGATATTACAGTGGTATTTTTCTGCTAGCACTGAGGCTGGACTCTCTTGATTTGCCCATACTAGGATCTGGATTATGAATGGCAGTCCCAGGGTGAGCAGGAAAAATAACATAACTGAGATGGCAACCACAGAAGAAGGGGGCCACTCCTCACATTTCCAGGGCAGAAAAGAGTGCTTGTGGTTGCTCACAGAGCACAGTACAGGACAGGAGAGGAGTAAATACCTCTCCTTAGATCATACCATCTTGGAAGAACTGAAAACTTACAGATCCCTGGAAGTATCTGAAAATAGCTGCACAAATCCCCTGAAGTTTGGGATCCACTGTGGAAGAAGAGTCTTACTTTAACAAAGACTTAAAAGGCAACCAATAAGCTGGGAAAATGAGCAAACAATAGCAAAAACTCTGACTATAGAAAGTTATTATGCTGATAAGGAAGAAGAAAACACATTTAGAGGAAGACAACAGAGTCAAGGTTGCTACATCCAAAGCCTCCAAGAAAAATATGAATTAGTCTTAGGCGCTGGAAGAACTCAAAAAATATTTTGAAAATCAAGTAAGAGGGGTAGAGGAAAATTAGGAAGAGGAATGAGAGTGATGCAAGAAAATCATGAAAAAAGTAAACACTTTGGTAAAATAGACACAAGAATACTGAAGAAAATAACACAACAAAAAAAGATTAGGCAAAATGGCAAAACAGGCCCAAAAAGCCAAGGAGGAGAATAATGCCTTAAAATGCAGAATTAGTCAAATGGAGAAAGAAGTTCAAAATCCCACTGAAGAAAATAATTCCTTGAAAATTAGAAGAGAGCAAATGGAAATGAATGACTTTATGATAAATCAAGTATGATAAAAACAAAACCAAAAGAATAAAAATAAATAGAAAATAATGTGGAATATCTCATTGGAAGAACAACTGACCTAGAAAATAGATCCAGGAAAGATAATTTAAAAATTATTTGACTTACTGAAAGACATGATAAAAAAGAGGCTAGATGTTATCTTTCAAGAAATTATCAAGGAAAGCTGCCCTTATATTCTAGAACCAGAAGGCAAAACATAAATTGAAAGAGTTGACCCATAATCTTCTGAAAGAGATCCCCAAATGAAAACTGCCAAGAATATTATAGCCAAATTCCAAAGCTCCCAGATCAAGTAGAAAATATTGCAAGCAGCAAGAAAGAAAGAATTAAAGTATTGTAGATTCACATTCAGGATAACACAAGATTTAACAGCTTCTACATTGAAGGATTATAGGCTTAGAATATGATATTAAGGAGCGCAAAAGAATTAGAATTACACCCAAGAATAGCCTACGCAGCAAAAATAAGTGTAATCCTTCAGGGGCAAAAATAGATTTTGAATGAGATAGAGGACATTCAAGCATTCTGATGAAAAGACCAGAGCTGAATAGAAAAACTGACTTTCAAATACAAGATTCAAGAGAAGAATAAAAAGGTAAACATGGAAGGGAAATCATAAGTTATATATTTACATTCTTACATGGGAAGATGATATTTTAACTCATAAGATGGTTCTCATTTTTAGAGTAGTTAGAAGGAGCATATATAGATAGAGGACACAGGTGTTAGTTGAATATGAGGGGATGACATCTAAAAAACAAAACTGAGGGGTGAGAGAGGAATGTACTGGGAGAAAGTGAAAGGGAGAGGTAGAGTGGGGTAAATTATCTCACATGAAGGGCAAGAAAAAGCTTTGCAGTAGAGGGGAAGAGTTGAGAGGTGAGGGAGAGTAAGTGAGTCTTACTCTCATCAGAACTGGCTCAAAAAGAGAACAACATAGACACTCAATTGGGTATAAAAATCTATCTTAACCTATAGTAAAGTGGGAGGGGAAGGGGATAAGAGGAGGGGGAAGTGGTGATAGAAAGAGGGTAGATTGGGGGAGGGAATAGTCAGAAGCAAAACACTTTTGAGGAGGGACAAAGAGAAAGAGAATAGAATAAATGGAGGGATAGGTTGGAGGGAAATATAGTCAGCAATAGTAACCATGAAAACAATTTTAAAGCAAGTTTCTCTGATGAAGGATTTATTTCTCCAACATATAGAGAACTGAGTCAAATTTATAAAATAAGTGCCATTCCTCAATTGATATCATATCAAAAGATATGAATAGTTTTCAGATAAAGTAATCAAAGCTATCTATAGTCATAACAAAAATTCTCTAACTCACTGTTTATTGGAGAATTGAGAATTAAAACAATTCTAAGATACTATCTCATACCTACTAGATTGGCTAATAGGACAGAAAAGGTAAATGACAAATATTGGAGGGAACATGAGGAAAATGAGATTTTAATGTGCTGTTGGTGGACTTGTGAACTGATTCAACCATTCTGTAGAGCAATTTGGAACTATGCCCAAAGGGATAAAAAGGCATGCATACCCTTGTATCAGTAAGGCAAGATTCATGACCTTGAGGATGACCACGAACATGCCTCTATGGTTCAGAATTGCAAAGTATGAAAAACTCTCTAGGTAAAAGGCAGAGGAAGTATAACATTTATTTAAACACCATCAAATATCAAGATCAATAACTCCAATTTGGTATAGCAGCAATGATATTCCAAAACCAGTAAGCCCACCTCAATGTAGCAACAAAGAAATTATAACACAGCATTATAGCAAAACACCAAGTCATCCTGTAACCCTCCCCACTGCTAGGGCCTTCCTGTAAACACTCAGTCATGAATCCTAACCTCCTGCTTGCCTGCATCCTCTCCTGCAGTTCTGAAAGCCTTTCCAGTTCTCAGAGTCCTTGGATTCTCTGGATTCTCAGTTCTCCAATCTCTTGATGCTGTAGATTCCCACCTCTTTGATCTCCACAACTCTGTTGTCTGCACTCTCTGTTCTGCAGTCTCTCTCATCACTGGCTCTCTTAAAATCTACTCTCTCAATGTCTTCTCTTCATGTCTGCTGCCTAAATGTCTTCTTGATGTCTGCTTCTCAATTCTACTTCTCTCATGGTCTGGGCACTCCTTATATACAGTTCTAGGTGACATCTGATTGGCTAAAATTCAGGTCTCTGATTGGCTGAATTCATGCATGTCTGATTGACTAGAACTAGGAGCACATACAACTGGCTCTAGTCTTAGCACCTCTCCTTAGGCCCCTGAGGGCTTCACACTTCTAGTGACCTAATTAGCAAAAGAGTGTGGGCCTGGGGCATCAGGCCTAGTTAGTGAGAGGGTGTGGGCCTGGGGCTTCACATCTGGTAAGCAAAGGGTGTAAGTAAAGGCCATATTGAATGGGAGGGGAAGATCTTTAATCACATTAATACCACAACCCTTTAACTTAACCACTACTAGATTTGTATCCCCCCAAAGATAAAAAACAAAAAGGAAAAGGACCTATATGTACAACAATATTTATTGCAGCTCTTTTCTGGTTGAGGGAATGCCCAACAATTGGGTAAAGGCTGAATAAATTATGGTATTTGGTTATAATGGAATACTACTGTACTATAAGAAATGATGAGAAGGACGCTCCCAGAAAAACCTGGAAAGATTGTATGGGTTGATGCAAAGTGAAATGTACTGTTATGCCCTGCCCCACCCCACCCCAGTTTCTCCATCTTGCCCCAGCTCACCCCACTGTTTGTACTCCCGTCTCCACGGACCCCACTGTTTGTGTTCCCTTCTCTACGGAAATATTCCTGCCTCAGCTTTTCCCACTGTTTGTATTCCACCTCCACGTAAATCAAATTGTGTTCTTTCCCTTTAAGTACCCTGTCCCTACCCCTGCTTAGGGCTGTTTGATTTGAGTCTTTACTCTGAACACAGTCGAGCACTTGAATAAATCCACATCCAAATTTATATCTGGGTCTTGCTCACTTTTTTTGGCACAACAGTACTGTGTACAAAGTAACAGCAATATTATAAGACAATCAGGTGGGAATAACCTAGCTATTTTCAACAATACAATGACCCCAGACAAGATCCAAATCTGAAAGACTCATGATGAAAAATGCTAACCATGTAGCTGCTGTGGGGGTGTAAAACAAACAACAACCAGCTCACAGAACACTGCAAGCTCAGGTCCTTTTGATCTGCTTTAATAAGGAAAGCAACGTTAAGGGGTTAACAATCCTACTTTAATCCAGCATATAAATATTATTTAATTAGTTCAGGGGGAAAAAACCAGCACTCTGAACTTCAGAGCAAATACAAACAAATTACAAACATATATTTATAAACAGACCAAATGACATTCATAGTTATCAACATCTGAGTGCAGTCGGGGAACTCATAACAACGGCTGGCCCAGAGTCATGTGCCACTCCTGCTGTGGCTCCAATCTCCGAAAATAGAAAACCAACCCCTGGTTTTATATATCTTGTTCAAGGTCAGAGGTGAGTCACACATGCGACTCATCCACAGGACCTAAAATCACCACAAAAATGTGACTTAAACCCACGTAGTCTAAAAGCCTCTGATGTCACAAACATGTCACTCAAACCCATTTTGATTGCCAATACACCATCCCCAGAGAAAGAATTGTTGCTGTCTATAATGTTAATACCATTTGAAGATCTTCCCATCCATTAATAGGCCCATATCATCTGTCTGAGTCACATGGAAGTCTGAGTCACATGAGACTCTGCTGGGAGGAGCTTGATGAATGGGTGGATCAGGAAGGGGTGGAGCAGGAAGGATTGAGCAGAGCTGAGAAGAAGTGAGACAGAGCAGTCAGAGCTGGGAGAGAGAGAGACACACATAGAGAAGCAGCTAGCATGAGTGAGAAAGGTATTGATTTTGCCCTTGTTTGTGGGAAGGCCCTAACAGAGGAAAGGCTTGGGAATGGTGGTGCCCCTACATTGATAATGTATATAGATTTCTTTGTTTCTATGATTGATTTGGCTTTCTGGTGTTGTGATTTCACTTTCTGGTGTTGGAATAAATGTTTTTGTTCTGAATTCAATGAACAAAATCTGTTATATTTTGTGATTCAGAACTGTACCAGCATATTCATGGCAACCGTAACTGCTATGGATATCACAGTGGTTCTACAGTGTCTGAATACAGATTAAAGCATACTTTTTTAAAATTTCTTTCTGTTTCTTGACTATTTTTCCTTGTCTATATTTTCTTTCACATACTCACTATTACGAATAAGTTTTACATAACTACACCTGTATAACCTATACCAAATTGCTTGCTTTCTTATTGAGGGGGTGTGGGGAGGGTGGGAGAGAATTTGGCACTAAAAGTTTTAAAAATGAATGTTAAAATTGTTTTTACATGTAACTGAGGAAAAATAAAATACTAAATAAAAGCTTAAAAAATAGAACACAAAGATCCAATCTTACAGGATGCACTGCTTGCATCTCCTTTTTGCTGATTTCAAGTGCTTCTTGATATCCTTGTTGTGATTGATCCACTATTCCTTTCTTGTCTTCACCAGCACCAAGTTCAGCCAAATGATGGTAGTAGTTTTCTTTCATTTACAAATTTAAAACTTTGCTTTCTGCTTGTGGACACACTGTAACTTGCCTCTAGCATAGTGATGCCATGTTGGTCCTCTTTGAGAATGAAGGACTACCATCACCATATGAACACACATGTTTGTGCATGCACATGTATATATACATGTATGTGTACAGACCCATATGCATGCTTGCACATACATACATATACACATATGCACATACACATATCAGCAGAGACAATTTCCATAGAAGAAGTTCCCTGTACAGCTGAAAGGACAGATGCAAACCAAAAATAAAATAATCATGTATACACACATACACATATGTATATAATATTAAAACAAATAAAATTTTCCATATTTTACAGAAGTTTCTATATGACCACCTCTAAACATAAATGAATATTGTATTTCCATTTTATAGATTAGAAAACTGAAAATTAATGAGGGAAGTGGCCTGACTATGATCATGCAGCATACTTTTTTCAAAGCCAAGATTTAAATCTATATCTCTTTGATTCCAAATCTAGTGTTCTGTTTGGATAATAATTCTGATCTATCAATGGCCACTTGAATGAATGAATGAATGAATGATTAACATTTGTTAAGTGCTTACTAAGCACTATTCTAAGCACTGGAGATATATATGTATATATATATATACACACATGCATATATATGTATGTGTGTACATACACACACATATGAAAACAACACAGCTGTTGCCTCAAGAAGTCTGTATGTACATACACACATATACACAAATATATATATACACAGAAATATATGTATACATTCATCATTCATATGTACACATACACTTAGTTTTATATAGCTCATATACATGTCTACATAACCTTATGCATAGGTTTAATATAGGGGAGTATTGCCCATGAAATTGAGTTGTGGCCTGTAAAATCACAAGGATGCTGAGTTGAACAAGAGAAATTCATTAATACACAATTTCCAGTATTGTTAGTAATGGTGATTTTATTACAATTATCAGAGAAAGAAATGTAAGGTGTTTGTGGAGAACAAGATGAAATTTTTAGCAAATGGTTGGGGCACATTGAGAATGGTAATAGATTGTGCAGAGTTAAATGGCCTCCCACACATGGCCTCTTGTGGTTTGCTTTGACAGATGAATCAAAAACTGTAGCAAGACACAAAATGGCTAGGGTGATGATGCGGATGAATATCTAGTAAACAACAGAACTTGAGCTAAAACAATTGGCTTTCTTATTCCTAGTCCAGAAAGTAATGTACTAATTTTATGTTATACATTGTCCCAGAAACAATTTACTGAAGTGGTTTTTGAAAAAAAAAATCAAGAACTATAAACAATAAAGCAGTCATTACATGAAATAATATGGCTTTGTAATATGTTTAAACAAGGGAAGAACAAATTGACTCTTCAGCTGCACCATTTGTTGATCACATTATTTTCGTATGCAACCACAACAATGAGGGCAGCTAGATGGTGCAGTGGAGAGAATGTTGGGCCAGGATACAACAATATCCATATTTGTGGGTTCAAATCTATCCTCAGACACTTACTAGTTGTGTAACCCTGGGCAATCCACTTAACCCTGCTTGCCTCATTTCTCATATGTAAAATAAGGTGGAAAAGGAAAGGGTAAACCACTCTAGCATCTTTCACAAGAAAACACCAAATGTAGTCACAGTGAGCTGGACACGACTTAACAACAAAAACAAAATCACAAAAGTGAAATGAATTGTAGGCAGCGAATATTCTATGATTACCATTGCCTCCACTGTCACTGTTGTGGCAGTCATTGCTGACTGCCCTGGCATCCTCTCGAGCTAGTCATGTTGTGCTGCTGAAGTGAATTTACCACCTTCTGTTCTGATGCATCTCCCATACAACTTGCCTGAAAATGTGAGGCAATTACTCAAAGGTTGTCAGTGTGTCAGAAAAGCAGCCAATGAGCAATATGTTTTCCATAAAAAGAGCAGATGTGTAGTCAGGGAAATAGTTCTATCAATATGAGCAAAAATAAAATGAAGAAATAATAAGGAAGGTGGCTTTCTTGCCCTTCCTATAACATGCATATTCTAAGCACATTCAAAAAAGATAAAAAACTGTTAGAAAAGCAGACATTTCAGGAGACCCTTTTCCTTTTAAATGTCAAAGAATATAATTTTTAAAATTCAAATTAATAATTGAATAAACTGAAGATGTTTCTATTGTTACCCAAAGGAGTGTATGACCACTCCTTTACCTGATTTGAATTATGTGCTCAAAAAGAACCCATGTTCTCCCCCAAAATACCCAGAAATACAAAGAATACATCTGGAACTTCTCTGAGAGAGGAATATAAATTGAAGTGGATGAACTCAAAACAGCTGTTATGAGGCAGAGGTGGCACACTGATGCCGTTCTTGAAAATTATTCTCCTTTGGTTCATCTGCACAAGACCTTGCCTAACTCTAAAAATGAGAAAAATGACTGAATCTTTTTTTTAGAAGAAAAGATTGTATATTTTATTTTTTTTCCTTTTTGGAGAGGATAAGAGTTGTTCTTTATTATTTGGAAATTCACCTCAGTTCCCTCCAATAGTTTCCCTATAGACACCATTAAAGCTTTCTGTTGTTATGCTACCTTCCTGATGTGATGCTCTTGGAATCAGAAATCAGTCAATCAATCATCAAACATTTGTTAAGTGCTTACCATGTTCCAAGCATTCTGATAGATGCTATTAAAACAAAGACAAAAAACAATAATACTACATGCCCTAAAGGAGATTTCCTTCTATAACAGAAGATATGTATATTTATGAAATATGTACAGAATAAGTAAAAGGGATTATTTTATGGGGAGGATCTATGAGGATAAGAAAAGTCTTCATGTAAAAGATGACATTTAATGAAGGAATAATAACAATAAGAAGAATAACAAAAGAAGGAGATAAAGAAGTTGATTTTTTTTATAGCTCTTACTATGTACCAGGCACTGAGCCAATCACTTTTCACTTTGCAAATATTATCTTGTTTCAACTTCACAACCACCCTGGAAAATAGGTGGTATTATATCCCCATTTTACAGTTGATGTAACTGATTCAGACAAAGGTCAGACTTCCCCAGGGTCATGAAGATCATAAGTGCCTGAGGCCAGATTTCTGAATTCAGTTCTTCCGTATTCCAGGCTTAGAGTTTCAGTCTCCTCTACCTAGCTGCAATTAAGATAACCTTTGAAGGAAACTGAATTTTATCTCACTTTATCACTATAACAACCCAGTGAGCTAGGTGCTATTATTATCCACATTTATAGCTGAGGAAACTGAGGCAAGCAGAAGTAAAATGACTTTCCCAGGACCATGTATGGAGTAGTGTCTAAGGCTGGACTTGAGGCCAGGTCTTCTGTCTTTGGAGGCAGCATTCTGTCCACTGTGCCACCTTCCTGGAATAATATGTTATAAGACTGAGTGTTGACCTAATATTAAAAAGCTCTTAATATCAAAATGGGGAGCATTCATTGTACCATGGAATCGATTTGACACTGCCAGAATTTATTGGAATGAGAACAACATAGTCAAAACAGTGGTAATAGGAAAATCACTGTAGGCTCTGTGAAGGATGGACTGGAGTAGGGAAAGATTTGAGTCAGGTAAACTAGATACTCTTACTGCAAGAGTTTAGGTAAAAGTTGGTGAGGGCATGAATTAGGTTGGTGTCAATGAATGCAGAAAGGTCAAGCATTTGAGAAATGTTGTGCAGGTAGAATATACCTAGGTAATAATGGGGAGTGAATGATCAAGGTTGAAATCTGACATGGTTAATGTAGGTGACACCATTGACATATATAGGGAGGTGGATTTTGGAGAAAAGATGATAAGGTTTGTTTTTAACAGGGTGAGGTTGACATGTAGCTATAAATATTCAGTAGGCAATTGGTGATAACAGAAGTGGGTCTTAGAAGCAAGACTAGACATAGATTTGGACATCATTAACTTGGTGATAATAAACCTGTGGGTGCTAATGAGAATAAGTGAGAGGGTAGAGAGAGTCAAGAAGGTTCAACATAATTTTCAGCAGCCTCTGTCTCTCTCTGTCTCTGTCTCTCTCTCTCTTGAACACACACACACACACACACACACACACACACACACACACACACACACACCACAGAGAATAGAGAATATCTAGGTGAATTGGGAAGAGAGGAAAAAACTTAAAACATTTCTAGACAATCCATTCAGTAATGTACACATAAATTTTTTCATGGATAGTTGGTTTAAGATTAGGAGACCCATTTTAGCTTATTAATCCAGTATTTCTCATTTATATTGATTCTATATAACAGTTAACTTATTATTTTAAAAACACATTATTTTGCTACATATTTCCAAAATATATGTAAAAATTGTAAATAAGTTTTTAAATTTTGATTTCCAAATTTTCTCCCTTTTTCTTGATCCTCTACTCTCTTTGAGAAGGTAAACAGTTTGATTTTGATTATAGATGTGGAATTATGCAAAACATCTTTCCATATTAGCCATGTTGAAAAATAAAACACAAACAAAATAAACATTAAAAAATGAAGAAAGTAAAAATAAACTTGCTTTGATCTGCATTCAGCGTCCATCATTTCTCTGTCTGGAGATGGTCAGCATGTTTCATCATGGGTCTTGTGGAATTGTCTTAGATCATTGTCTTTATCAAAGTAGCTGAATCTTTCATAGTGAATCATTCTTACAATATTGCTGTTACTGTATGCAGTATTCTCCTGCTTCTACTTACTTCATTTTGTGTGAGTTAATATAAGGCATCTCAGTTTTCCTTTTTCTGAAACCATCCTGCACCTCATTTCATATAGCATGATAGTATGCTGTCACAATTAATATGCCACAGTTTGGTCACACATTCCCCAGTTGATGGGCTTTGCCTAGATTTTCAATTATATGCCATCACAAAAACTACTATAAATAGTTTTTTTTTTTCTTGTAAAAACAGATCCCTTTTACTTTGATTTCCTTGGGATAGAGACCGAGTAGTGGTATTGCTGGGTCAAAAGGTATATACAATTTTATAGCACTTTGGTTTAATTCCAAATTGTTCTCCAGTATGGTTGAACTAGTTCACAGTTCCACTGGCAGTGCATTCATGTCCCTGTTTTTGCACAGTCTCTCCAGCATTTTGTCATTTTCTTTGTTTTGTCATGTTAGTCATTCTGAGAGGTAAGAGGTGGTATCTCAAAGTTGTTTTAATTTGTATTTCTGCAATCATTAGGGACTTAGAGTATTTTTTCATGTGCCTGTCCATAGTGTTATGGTAATTAGGGTGGGAATTTTTTTGTTTTCTCTTTTAGAATGCTAAGGTAATCAAGTACCATTGATGAGTCTTGCCTTTCAAATGGAATGGCAAGCAAATTGGATTTTTTTTTTTATCTTTTGTTTCTTTGATTGAATCAAGAGTCTTCGACTTGCTTAAGAAACAAGAAATCCCCAGGTACCAGACCTCACACCTTTCTGCTAAGTAGGCTCTGAGACCTCAGGGCCCTGAACAGGGTATAAGAGCTATGAGGTTGGTGTTTTGTTTTGGAGCTCTCACTCACTGGAAGAGTGGCAAGTGATTTGACCAGATGAGACTCTGGGTAGCTGCTGGAGCCCTCCAGCTAGAAAATCCAGATGTTGGTGCTTCCCTGGTAACTAGGTACTGAGATGCTGGACAGAAAGCTAAAAGCCTGTCTACTGCTTTGTGTTATTTGATCTATTGATATTTTCTGTCTGTAATTTCTATTTCTAATTGCTCTGAAGTTCACCTTGCTGAGTTTGCCCCCTGTACTAAGTGAATGATATGTGCATGTTTGATTAAAGTGAGATTGTTAACACCTTAAGGTTGCTTTCCTTAGAAAAGTAGATCAAAGAACTTGTGCTGGCACCTCTTCCATGTGCTGGTGTTATTGGTCTTACACAGCCACAGTAGCGGCAAACAGCAGTGTTGCAACAAATAGATTTGATTTCTTCTTCTGAAAACTGCCTGTTCTTATCCTTTGATCATTTATCAACTATGGAATGGGTTTCCTTTGAAAATTAAATCTGGCTCAATTCTCCAAGTACATGATGAATAAACCCTTTATTATACAAACTTGCTGTAAAAATCTCCCTCCCTTCCTGTTTTCCTTCAAATTTTGCCTACTTTTGTTTTATTTATTTAAAAGCTTTAACATTTCTTGTTATTACTTCCTGTGATCATTTCTATCTCTTGTTTTGTCACAGACTCCTTCTTTTTCCATAGATCTGAAAAGTATACTTTTCCATGTTCCTATGAATTTCTTGTGTTATCAGTCTTTACATCTAAATCATTTATACATTTTGACCTTATTTTAGTATGCTGTGTGAGATGTTGGTATATTCTCAGTTTCTGCCAGTTTTTTTTTTCCCAGTTTACCTAGTAATTTTTTATTACATATTCGGTTCTTAATCCAAAAGCTTGAACCTTTGTGTTATTACCATGACCTGTTACTACTGTGCATTGTGTAGCTGATCTATTTCATTGATCCACCATTCTACTTCTTACCCATTAATGTATTATTTTAATAATTATTCCTTTCTAATATAGTTTAAAATCTGATACTTATAGGATATCTTTCTTCACATTTTTTCATTAATTCCTTTTGTATAATTGACCTTTTATTCTTCCAAGTGAATTCTGTTATTATTTTTTCTAAATTTTAAAGACATCCTTTGGTATGTCACTAAATATGCAAATTAATTTAGGTAGAATTGTAGTTTTATATTGTTTTCTCTTACACATGAACAATTAATATTTCTCCAATAGTTTACATCTATAGTTATTTGTGTGAAAATGATTTTGTAATTGTGTTCATATAATTTCTGGGTTTTTCTTGTCTGGTAGACAAATGTATTTTGTATTGTCTGAAGTTATTTTAAATCAATTTTCTCTTTGTATTTCTTGCTGCTGGATTTTGTTGGTAGTGTATGGAAATGCTAATGGTTAATGTAGGTTTATTTTATATCCTACAGCTTTGCTGAAGTTAATATTTCAACTAGTTTTTTTATTTGATTCTCTAGGGTTCTCCTAGTATACCATCATATTATCTGCAGAGTGATAGTTTTGTTTCTTCATTGCCTATTTCTATTCCTTCAATTATCTTTTCTTTTCTTATTGATATAGGTAGTATTTCCAGAATAATATTAAATAATAATAGTGATAATGAACATCCTTACTTCACCACTGATCTTAGTGGGAAGGCTGCAATTTCATCCCAATTAGAGAAAATGCTGACTTTTAGTTTTAAGTAGATACTACTTATTATTTTAAGGAAAACTCCATTTGTTCTTATGCGCTCTATTTTTTTAATATGAATAGGTATTATATTTTATCAAAAGATTTTTCTGCATCAATTGAAATAATCACATAATTTTTGTTCTTTTTGTTACTGATATGGTAAATTATGCAGATAGTTTTCCTAATATCGATATTAGCATTCCTGCATTCCTAACATAAATTCCAACTTCTCAATGAATTTTATGAGATGTTGCTGAAATAAACTGTCTAGTATTTTATTCAAAGTTTTGCAAAGATATTCATTGTGGAAACTGGTCTATAATTCTCCTTCTGTATTTTGCTTTCTCTGGTTTATATATCTAAACTCTATTTATGTCATAAAAGGAATTTGGTAAGACTCCTCTCACATTTTAAAAATAGTTTGTATAATGTTGGGATTAATTGTTCCTAAAATGTTTCATAGAATTAACTGGTAAGTTCATCTAATTCTGAGAATTTTTTTTTTCTTAAGGAGCACATTTATGGCTTGTTCAATTTATTTTTCTAAGATATATTTATGTATTTTATTTCCTCTTCTGTTAATCTGGGCAGCTTATACTTTCATACATGGTCATCTTTTTTATTTAGATTGTCAGTTTTACTAGAATATAATTGGGTAAAATAACTCCTAATGAATTTATTTTTATTAAATTTCATTTTCATTGGTGGTCCATTCATCCTTTACATTTTTGACACTAGTAATTTGTTTTTCTTTCTTTTTTAAAAAAATCAAATTAACCAATGATTTATCTGTTTGTTTTTTAAATACCAGGTAATAGTCTTATTTATTAGCTCAATGTTATTTTCTTTCAATTTTATTATAATCTCGCCTTTGATTTTCAGGATTTCCATTTTGTTGTTTAATTGGGGATTTTAATTTGTTCTTTTTCTAGTTGCTTTAATTGCATGCCCAAATCATTGATCTGGTCTTTCTCTCTTTTACTGATGTTCATTGTTGAAAGATTTAAATAATCCCCTAAATACCACTTTGGATGTGACCCACAATTTGGGGAAAATTGATTAACTTTTGTGATTCTCTTTAATGAAATTAATAATAGTTTCTATTAGTACCCTTAGATCTCCTCATTCTTTAAAATTAGATTATTTCATTTCCAAGTAACTTTTAATATGTGCTCCCATGGGAAAAATACATGCTTGCAAGGTCCTTTACTAAATATACATACATACATACATACACACACACATATATATATATATATATATATATATATATATATAATTGCATTATTATTTCTGCTTTTTGCCTAGAATTGTTAAGTTTTCATGTCCAAATACAAGGTCAGTTTTTATAAAGGTGCCAGGTATAACTGAGAAAAGCGTTTATTTTTTTTCTATTCCCATTTAATTTTCTCCAGGTGTGTATCATCTCTAACTTTTCTAAGATTCTACTCATCTTTTTGACTTCTTTCTTATTTATTTTGGGGTTATCTAGTTCTGAGAGGGTAAAGCTGACATTACACACTGGTATTGGTTTACTGCCTATTTTCTTCTATAATTTACTTAATTTTCTTTAAAAATTTGGATGATATGACATTTGGTGGATATATTTTTTAATTTTTATATACGTTCATTTTCTATGGTTCCTTTTAGCAAGATGCAGTTTCCTTACTTATCCCTTATAATCAGATCCCTTTTCATTTTTTCCTTTGTCTCAGATTATAATTGATACCTATACTTCTGCTGAGGCCAAGTTTTTGGTGATGATCCTTTCCGAATAGTAGGCTTGCCCTCAGGCCACAAACATAGAGTGTCAGTTGGCCTAGAGACTATTTTTTCCCAGATTGACATGGAACTTGAAAAGGTTGTGACTTTGTTGCCCTTGAAGAACACAATTACAACTCTGCACTAAGATGGCATAACAACATAGTACTAAAAAGTAATTTTTAAAAAGAAATATGGGAAAATAAGGCAAAGAAACTAAAAAAAACTATGTGTTGAGAGATATTCAGGCCATATTGCAAGGCTCGAATTATATAATGATTTAAATCACTTTGTAAGCCTTAAAGCTTGATACAAATGCCTATCATTATTATTATCACCATCACCATCACATCACCACCACCACCACCACCACCATCATCATTACTATTATTACCACCATTATTATCAGCCTACAATTACCATGCCTTCAGACTGATGATGACTTCATTCTCTGAGCCTTCAACTACCCTCTGACTGAGCTAAGACAATACTTGTAGAGTCATACAGGCCTGTACTGATAAATGTTTAAGAGCCAAACTGGAGAGAAGATTAGGATACCCATCCCTTACCTTCTTCTTTTTATTTCCTTTTTCTTTTTTGGTTACAAATGATGGCTTTCTGGGAAGTAGAAAGGAAAGGGGTATATTGGGAAATTCAGGTGATTAAAAAAAGATATCATCAAATGGTATTTAAAAGAAGAGGTATTGAAATATGACCTACCAAAAGCAAATTAAATCAGTTTTAATCCCAAAATAGTATATCCTGCAAGTAAACTCGTTGAAAACGTGGAATAGTACATTGCAAATTACACTGAATTTGGAATCATGTTACCTGGTTTCAAATTCTAACTCTTGTTATTATAGTAGCAACCTTGAGTTTTATCTCATTAAGCTTTAATTTCCTATTCTAAAAAAATTAAGTTATTACAAATGACTTACAAATATCGACTCAGGCAAACCATGGTCCTATTTTTAAATTTTTAATTACATTTACTACCCAAGCACTCACTTTCTGACACCTGGTATGTTACATTCCAAACTTCCCTCAAGGTTCTCCAGGATTGTTAAGGGTATTGGTATATGTCGAGGTTTTCTTCCAATGGCACCTATCCATCATTGTTATGTCCCAAATGTACAAGTAGGTCCCCTGCACTTGAGTTTCATTTAACCACGAATAGTCAGATTAGCTTTTACCAAGAAATATTTATTCAAAGGTTAAAACACAAATATACAAACTCATGTATCAGCACATGGGGCTTAATCCTTGCTCTCTCTACCACTTTAGTCTCTGGGAAAAGTAACAGAAATAGCTTAGTCTCTGTTGAGCACAGTGCCCAGTTACAAATCCAAAGCTCCCACTGGATTCAAGCATTAGACACTCTAACTTCTCAGGGCTTCAATACTGGATTAGCTGGTTGCAACCTGGTATCCTGGCTCCAATGTTACCTCACCTGATCTCTCTACTCCTAGAGACCGAGAAGGAAAAATGACAAAACAGAAGCAAATACCAAAGATTTGTTTCTTGAAGTTACAAGAAAGAAAAGAAGGCATCCCCCATTTACAGAGTCTTCTGAGTTGCGGTTGAACTATGTGTAATCTTTACCCTCTGGAATCATCAGGAAAGAGCCATGGGGGGACAAAAAAAGAGCAAGACTGTTCCAGTCTGGAAGTTTCAAATATGTGGCCCATTCCAGAGACATAGGCAATCAAAGAAGACTACTCTTAACTATGTGGTAGGGAAACATAGGCAAGCATGATGCTTCCATGTTAGGAGATCTGAGTATGCTCCAACTAAAGCCCCATTACACACACACACACACACACACACACACACACACACACACACACACACACCCCACACACATTTAATTGAGGATTTTTTGATTCTTCAGTATTTTTAATTGTACTTCCAATTCATTGATCTGTACTCTATGTTTAGAGATAACCAAATTCCCCAAAGAACTTTGTCACATCTCAATTGTTTTGAGAGATAATAAAAAAAAAAATGTCAATAAAGGGCCCTGAGAAGTGCCATTTCTCAAAGCACACCCAAAACAGTAACTAGTAAAACAATGTACTACTGGATAAAAAATACAGATTAATTAATGGAACAGATTAGGTATACAATATATAGCAGAAAATACAACTATTACCCTATTCTACTAAGAGAAAGACTACTGGGATACAGTATTTTGAAAGAAAATACTTCTGGAAAAATTTTACAGCAATATGGAAAATAATTACACTAACACCACATTTTTTCAAAAATTATATTTGAATGTATGTTTGTTATAAAAGGTCACATCATAAACAAATCAGAGAAACTAGAGAAAAAGTGCCTACCAGATATACAGATTGGGGAAAATATTCATAACAAAACAAGGAATAGAAAGGATTACAAATGATAAGTTGAATAGTTTTGATTATATAAAATTTAAGTTTTTGTGCAAATGAATATAATAAAGCAAAGATTCAAAGAGAAATAAACAGGAAAAAATTGTAGCAGTTTTCTCTAATAAAGATCTCATTTCTAAGATATATAAGGAATTGATTCTGATTTCTAAAAGAGTAATTTCCAATAATGACAATAATAATTTCTAGGGTATAAGCATGTCATTCACAAGGGAGGAAACCTGGATATCTTTAGTTATTTGAAAAAAAATGTTCCAAATGCACTTTTAACTAAAAAAAAATTAAAGTTATTCTAGGCTTCCTCCTCACACCATTCAAAAGGGTAAAAATAACAGGAAAAGAGTACAATGAAGCTTATAATGACTGTGCAAAAAGAATCAAACTCAGATACTCTTGGTAGACCTGTGAATGGGAACAATCATTCTAGAAAGCAAGTTAGAGTTATATACAAAAATTTAATAAATAGTAAGTCCATTTCATCTAGCTATAACACTGCTAGTCTTATGCCCAAAATAAATCAATAAAAAACACAGTGTCTTTTATGCACATGCATACATACATAGATATATACATACAGATATAAACATATACATTTGTGGATATATACTTATCCATGCGCATGTATATACATATATGTGTTGTATATACATATATGTGTGTGTGTTGTATGTGCATGTGTGCATGTGTGTGTTGTTCTGACAGAACTGGCAACAAAATGAAAGAAACTAAGAGAATACTCAACAACTGAGGGATAGTAGAATAAGTTATACTATTTCAATGGGATGAGTACTGTCGTGGTATAGGAAGTGATGAAACAAATGATTTCAAAAAGGCTTTTAAGTACTTATATGCACTAATTCAGAGTGAATCAGAACCAAAAGATCAATTTAATATTTTTAAAATAAATGATTTTGAGGACTTTTATAAATTGACAAAGAATGAAAAGAGTAGAACCAAGAGAACAATTTGTGCTATAATAACACTGCAAAAGTAAACAGCTTTGAAAATATTTTTAAAATGCATCAATACCATGAACTTTCTTGATACCAGAGGATTGATGCTCAATCAATTATATTACTATTCAGAAATGTGTCAGTTTTAGGGTGCAGAATGAGACATAGTTTTGTATAATGTCATTGGGTGAATTGGTTTTGCTTGACCATTCATATTTGCAATGTGAAATTTGTTTCTTTTTCATTTTTCCCCCCTCAATAGGGTAGGGTGGAGAAAGAGAGAAAATATATTTCTGTTCATTTTTTTTAAATGGAGGTAGAGAGTATGTGACTGAAATATAGCAGTTTCAGATGAGGTCACTGTATTATTAGTTTTACTTAACTGTTTTACTTTATTACAAGAGATAGTTCATGAAGTGAAAACATTTGTGAGTGTATGTATTATAAAAAACAAAACACAGCATAAATCTTTACAAAAAAAGTGATTTTTCTTTAAAAAATTCAGTGCATGAAATGTCAGAAATGTTAAATGCATCATTTATCATCTGTAAGACAGCACAACATTTTAGAAAGGAAAGAGGAACAAAAGATTAACACACAATTAAAATAAATAATGATTTCCTGAATAACACATGGACCAAAGAATAAATCATAGAAACAATGCATACTTGTATAAAAAGAATGAAAAAATAAATGGTATATAATAATTAAACCTTAACAATAGGTCATTTGCTTTATATGGTCCAATTTGTCTTATCTAAGCTGAAAGAAGGCCTTTTAAAATTTATTTATTTATTTATTTTTTGCAGTACTCTTCCAAACTGTGGCCACTATCATGATCAAATGTACCTCTTATATTTTTTAAATTTTTTGAAATTACATCAGTGGAACCATTGATGTCAAGCTCCCTCTATTTTATTGTGTAAAAATAAATCTGCTTCCTCTCCTTGTGTATAAGATCATCCCCAAGCTTATTAAGGCAGTTTTAACTAGTAATTATTTTAGAAATGCATCAGGAAGGGTAATACTATCTAACACAGACAAGTGAATAACTCTTAGAGCCTCTCTCTGCAACATGTCAAGTATGAGAGCAAAAAAGTACTTGATACTTACCAGCTATGCTAATATGGTGCTTTATTTCAATGACTTATCTTTATGAAATTAACTTTAAAATATTACCTCTTATTACCTTTAGAAACTCATTCTAACTTTTTCCCTGTTTTGATCTTTTGAGCTATTTTAAAGATTACATTACAGCTCCTTTTCTTTGTAAGTGTTATTGTGGCTTCTGGCCAGGAAGAATATAATTTCTATTTCTCTAAGGACTTTTAAGCAACACAATACATTACTGAGAAAATGTGCATGATCTCTTGAAGTAGAACTTTAAAAATTTTGCACTTCATTTAGTAGGGGTAATATCGAGATAGGAGCTTATACTTTCTGAAGGAAAGAGATAACACTAAATTAAATCTCAGTGCCCTATTCCAACCACATAAATGTATAATTTTACATTCCCACATAATCTGCCTACCCTAAAACACCTGTAGATATATCATTCCTTAGAGTTAAAGTTTTCATGCCTTTTGGATTATGACCTTAAATCTGGCTGTTAATTATGGAAATCTTGAGGCTACACAGAAACATACAAACTACAAGATAGTTCTATTTTAAATGAATATTTATTTCTCTTTTGAGAAGAAAGATATGTAGCTTCTCCACTCAATTTCATGAAAGATTTTTTGTTGTTCTTCAGAAATTAGCCGAAAGCTATATGTGTACTTTCCCTGGAATTAAACAGTGTATATTTTCTTTTTCCTAACATAGATTTTATGTGCTTTCTTTTTGGATGTACGTCTTAAAGACATTGAAATTCATTTTCTTCATCTGTGAAATAGAAATGATGGTACTTGTACCACTTACCTTAATGTTTGTTTGAGGAAAGAACTATGAAAAATGATTTATTATCACTATTATACTCAAAGTGCCATATAAAGCTATGGCCCTGAATAAGCAACTGACTTTTTCGCTTCACTCATACTAGAGAGCACTTAATTTTAAATGGTTACTCTGAAACCCAAAAACCAAAGTCTTTGCACATCTTTTGGAGGTCACCAAGGCCTCTGTGTCCTGGCTATTATATTGTCCAACTAGATTTCTCTGGTTCCGTAGGTGGACATTAAGAATGTTGTTTTGTCAGCAGGAAACATCTATGATCTAATTGACTTGCAGACACTCCATGGAGTCTAAAGTTGTAGAGAAAAGTCTGAAATCAAACAACAGATGGCAACTGGCTAAAGTAATTAAGTGTTGAAAATTTAATCCCTCTTTACACAATCTGCACAGAATGTTTAATTAGACATTTGACCAGTGAGATAAGGCATACAGTAAAATGTTTTCTCCCCATAATAATCTATTTTGTTTCACAAATAGAATAATTCTACATTAAATAAAATATTTATTATATTCAAAAGGACAACTGAAATGAGAAGTGAAACCTGAATTTCATCAGGGTATGAGCAATTTGAATTTACACTGTTTGCATTATGCAAAACATTCCTGGAGGATATTGTCAAGACTAAAAGCAATTATTCTGTTATCATTTGTCCTCAGTACCTGGTACTGTAGTTCAAATATAATAAAACACTGCTTTAGTTAAATTCATTTGGTCAACAGAACATTAAAATTTTGAGGTAGGAGAAGGAAAGTTTATAAGAAATAGTTTCTTTGTTAATAAATATGAGGGCCCACATGAAATTTTAGAATGATTTTATTGTTATACTAAACTTTTACTGACTAAACTTCATTGAAACAAACATAGAATAAGATAATAAATGAAAAAAAAAACTTTTGGGGGAGGAGGAATTACCCTGATTCTGTGTTAAATAATAAGCTATATTACTAGTTTTAAAAAAATAAATGTGCTATCTCAAACATCATAATACTCCTGGAAGAATTGACTCATGCAGAAATATCTGGTTCAATTAATAAAACTAAATATTTAGAAGTATCACAGGCTCTATGGCTTAACTAAAAATCCATGTGATTCCATCAATCAAAATTCCCTTACCTGACCATCACATTCGTGGTATGTTGCCTCTACCTATTAAAATGTAAACTTAATATTTCTAACACATTTAAGCAGAAAGATGTAGATCAATCATTTTTCTCCATACCACTTCAACTTTCCAACTCCTCCCCACCCAAAATAAGTTACATGCCAGATGTAGAGCAATTGCAGCTAACAAAAGGAATAAGAGATTCTGGCAGAGCAAAATTCTCATGCGTGAAAAACACAGAAATTGAATCTTTAAAGCACTCAATCGGCATCAATTCCATACCAGTCTCCATGTGTCTATGGCAGGAGCAAAAACTAACTTTACTATCTTATTTAGGGTTTGGCAAAATGATCACCTTGATGCTTTAGAGACTCTTACACTCAAGCCCTCCCTCCATCCCACAAAAAATGGCAAATGTTGATGCTACCCAGGCATAGGAAGCTAAAGCAAAAGAGTTAAAAAGGAACAGGTTTAAAATGTGCTTAGCTTTGATCGGGCTCTGCCCTGGCACTACAGACTTGGAGGCTGCAGCGACTATTTGTACAATATCTCTGTGATCTCCATGTGCCTTGAAAAAAGGACACAGATGATAGTTCAAACAAGTTGAGAAGGGAAGGAGGATGATAAATGGAAGAATTAGAACTGAGTGTCAGCAGAAGTAGATAGGAAAAAGACCTAAAATGGACCTGACAACCAGCTATTATTCACAGAAATCACTAGACCAGTAAATTCTATTTCCCCCCAATGAGAAAGCTGAGGCAGTCTTGTAGCCTGAAGTCTACCTTCCACTAAAGATAGAGAGTAAGTGATGAAGGGAATAAATGAAAGACTAAAAAAATACCAAATATTTCAAAAGAAAAAATCATTAAAAGTCCAGAGTAACAAGAGTTAAATTAACAGAGGATTATTTAAATTACAAAAAAGAATAAGTGCAAGCTCAAAGACAATAGAAGCTTCTCTAAAATATTATAGAGTAATAGCTAAGGTGGGTAAAGAGAATATTTAATATTATCCTCCCAATATTCCACTCCAAACACCTTCAGAATAATATGATCTTCCCCAGAGTCAGTAAGGAGATTTAACATTTGGTTAGACAGAAATTCCAAGAGAACCTTGGGCTAGCACTGGGTTCAGGATATGGCCCCAATAAGCAACTCCCTTACCAATTAACCAGACCGCAACTGCAGTTCCAGGGTAAAGAGGAATGCATACAGTTCATGACCTAGATAAGAGTCCTAGTTCCAGGGAGGAGATGCTTTTTAGTCATCAAAGATCAGGAGCCCTACTTTAAGGACCGCAGTGTAGACCAGGATAGTAGTGAATAGAACTTTCTCTGGATTACTCAAACATGGAAGCAAAAAAATGTTTAGGTTCCCAGAATTAGCTGTGAAAACAGTAGAGGAAAAAACCCTGAAGCTTGGAACATGGCCCCTTTCTCATCCTCAAACAGCATCCATCTTAAACATAAAGTCAAAAGGTATGAAATAGGCTAAAATTGAGCAAACAACAAAAAGAACCTGATAATAAAGAGCTACCATGGGGGCAGCAAAGCTAAAAAATCCAAGCTCAGAATAACGCAACAATGTGAAAATACCTAAAAGAAAAGACTCAGTGAAAAGTGCAGATTAGACACAAGTCCAATGAGGATTCCTCAAAGAGCTAAAGAAAAGAAATAGAGAAAAACCAAAAATTACATTAATTAGCAAATAAAAATGGTAAAGAAAAAATGGGAAGATGTGATATCAATTAAGTTGGGACTTTCTTATTGTTTTAGAATGATTAATTGACTTTTAGTCTTACTAGGTGCTAAGCCCCATGCCCAAAACCCAATTAGGTGCTAAACCTATGTGGGTATGAAATGGTAACTAAGGTAGGGCCCCAAGTGGGGCTAACTAAGGGAAGCCTGATTAGATCTTTGCTCCTAAGTTTGCCCCAAACCCCTAATTACTGGGTGCTAAGCCTACGTGGGTTTGAAGCTCCCAGTGTCCTAAGGGGAGGTACTAACTCCAGATCCAATCATAGCAGCCTAAGTTCTGGTCATTCTGATGACATTTGATGACATCTGAAATGGTATAAGAAGAGAAGACAGAGACATTTGCTCAGGGCTCTCACGCTTGGTAGTACGCTGATGTGGAGACTCCAGGCAACTACTGTAGTTAAGAGCCCTCCAGCTTGTCAGAAGTCTGGACTTGTTTTTCTTGGTAACTATGAATTGTGATTTGGTCTATTTCTAATGTATCTTTGTATTTGTATTTGCTCTGAAGTTCAAGGTGCTGGCTTTTTCCCCTGAACTAAGTGACTGATGTCTGTATGTTGGATTGAAATAAGATTGTTAACCCCTTAACATTGCTTTCCTTAGTAAAGCAGATCAAAAGAACCTGGGCTTTTGCAGTGCTTTGGCAGCATGCTTGTTGTTGGGCTTGTGTTGGTCTTTCACCCCCATAACAGCTGCTGGCCAGATTGTTGAAACAGAAAACAAATTAGGACAATGTAAGAAATTATGAAAAGACAATAGCTTGGTTAAAAAAAAAACACAAATAGCACAGAAGGAAATCATTTCCTAAACAAAACAAAACAAAACAGAATTTAGGGGAGCCAAGAGGTTGGGGTAAAGGCAGGGACTCACCCGAGCTTTCCCACCAAACCCTCCAAATACCTTGAAATAGTGATTGTAAATAGATTCTTGAGCAGAAAAAAAAATGGAGTGAAAGAAAATTCCATCCCAAGACAACTTAGAAGGTTGGGAGGAAAGGTCTGTCATACCAGCTTAAGAGAGGAATGTGTTCAAGCACAGGCCATGCCAGGGGAGACCAGGCACTTGCAAACTAGGAGCAGAGCTCAGTGTAAATGAATCAGAGGCAATAGTGGCAGTTTTCAGACCTCTCAGCCCACAGATGCCAAAAGCAATTTTGAAGGTCAGCAGGACAGCTTCACACACCTGGGTGAGAGCTGAGCACAGTCCAGCACAGGCTGTACCAACACATATCTGGTCCCAGCAAACCAGCAGCAGGTTTTGGAAGCCATTGAATTAGCAGAGGCTGCTTCTAGGGCTATCAGCCCACACACTGGAAGGAGATGGAAAAACTGGTTAAAAGGAGATTACAGAGGTCTCTTTGCTGGCAGGGGGACAGGACTCTGTTGCTTTAGCCAAACTCAGATCCAAGTCTTAATACTGAGTGGTAGTTCCAAAGTGAGGAGAAGGACTAGTAGACCAGAGCTTGTGGTTGATGTAGAGTGGGGAGTGTCATCACAGTACTAGAGCAGAAAAAATTGCTTGTGGTCACTCACAGACCAGAGCACAGAACAGGAGAGTAGTAAACACACATCTCCTTAGATGATACCATCTTGGAAGAACTGAAAACTTACAGGTCCCTAGAAGTACCTCTGAAAATAGCTGCACAAAGCCTCTGAAGCTGGGGGCATTGCACCCTCTACCCTGAAAGCAGAGCCCTCCTTTAACAACATGTTAAAAGTCAAGGAATAGGCTGAGAAAATGAGCAAACAACAGAATAAAAAATCATGACCATAGAAAGTTATTATGGTTCCAAGGAAGATAAAAACATACACTCAGAAGAAGACAACAAAGTCAAAGCTCCTAGATCCAAAGCCTCCAAGAAAAATATGAATTTATTTCAAGACATGGAAGAGCTCAAAAGGGAATTTGAAAATTAAGTGGGGGGTTTGGGGCAAAGCCATGGTGGCCACGTGAAAGCAGCATCTTACCAGAGCTCTCTCACAAGTTCTATCAGATACCTCTAAAAAAGTGAATCTGAGCAGATTTGAGAGAGTTAGAAGCCACTAGCAGTCTGAGAGGGGCAAATTTCCAAGCCAGAAGAGTCTGAAAGGTTGATGGGACGGATCTGTAGACTGGGAGAGCCCTTGGTACGAGCAACTGCACCAGAGAGCACCAAAGCAGAAGCAGCTGCGGAAACCAGCCTGCGACCCAGGCTGGGAGAAACCTGGGCACCCTAAACTGGCAGAGAAGCCCAGGCCTCTCAACATAGGATGGGAGTCTGTCAAAGCAACAAGAGGCAGCAGCACAATGCCTACAGCCGTGAGACATCTACCCCTGAGGCTTGTAGACCAAAGGTTTGAAATGTGCCTTCTTGAACTTCTGGGAGACATAATGGTCAGGTAAATGGCTCTAATCCCTCCCTCCCTGACCCAGAGAATTCTTTGGGGAAAAAAAACATTGGAATAGAAGAGACAGAAGCAGGGCTTCAGTGGCCACGTAGTAGGAGTTGCTGAGTCCCAGAGGGGCAGAGCCAGCAGGGGTCAACACTAGGAGCCCGGACATACCTTTGCATAGCCAGGGGAAGTGGCAGACACCAGCACAGACAACATAAGTGACACCATTGCTGAACAGCAACAGTGCTGGAGAGCAGCCCCAGGGGAAAAGGAGACTTCAGGCAGCCAGACCCCTCCCCCACATCTCAGGAAACTGAAGACTATAATACACAAAGCCAGAAACTAGACTCAAAATGTCCAGAACAAGAAACCTGAGAAAGAGAGCCCTGAGCCCCAAAAGCAGAAATCCACTGTAAAGCCAGGAAAAAAGCTAACCAACATGAAGAAGAACATGAAAAAACTGAGGACCATTGATTTTTTTTATGGAGACAGGGATGATCAAAATACCAATTCAGAAGAGGATAGCATTGACACTATACCCACATCTGATACCTCAGAAGGGAATGTGAACTGGTCTCAAGCCCCAAAAGCATTACTGGAAGAGCTAAAGGAGGATTTTACAAACCAAATTAGGGAGGTGAAAGAAAAAAATGGAAAAAAAAAAACACTGATGAAATGAAGTCGTTAAAAAATAAGATCAGCAAAATGGCTATGGAGATCCAGAATCTAAATAGAGAAAATGACACCCTGAAGGGTAAAATCAACCAATTGGAAAAGGTGACTCAAAAGCAAAATGAAGACAGCAACTCATTAAAAATTAGAATTGAGCAAGTGAAAGCTAATGACTCTATGAGGCATCGAGAAGTAGTAAAACAAAATGTAAAGAATGAAAAAATAGAAGAAAATGTGAAATATCTGATTGGAAAAACAACTGACCTGGAAAATAGATCCAGGAGAGACAATTTAAGTATTATTGGTCTACCAGAAATCCACGATGAAAAAAAGAGGCTTGACAGTATCTTCAAAGAAATTATCAAAGCTAACAGTGCAGAAGTCCTAGAACCAGATGGTAAAATAGTCATTGAAATAATCCACAGATCACCCCCTGAAAGAGATCCCAGATTGAAAACTCCAAGAAATATTATAGCCAAATTTTAGAATTACAAAGTCAAGGAGAAAATACTGCAAGCACCCAAAAAGAAACAACAGCTTGGTAAAAGAAGCACAAAAAATGGCCAAAAATTGTACAAAAATTCACTTAAGAAAACAATTCTTTAAATATTGAATTGGGCAAATAGAAGCTAATGACTCCATGAGAAAACAAGAAAAAAATTTAACAAAATCAACAGAATGAAAAGCATAGAAGAAAATGTGAAATGTGCCATCAGAGAAATAACTGACCTGGAAAATAGATAAAAAAGAATAATTTAATAACTTTGGAACTAGATACTTTGATCAAAATATAATCCTAGATATCATCTTTCAAGAGATTTTCAAGTAAAACTGTCCTGATATCCTAGAATGAGAAATAGAAACTGAAAGAATCCACCAATCACCCTCTGAGAGAAATCTCAAAATGAAGACTCCTAAGATTGTTATGTTAAATTTGAGGGGTCCCAGGTCAAGGAGAAAATACTAAACAAGTCAGACAAAATAACTCTTACATTAAAGGATCAGAGGGCTTGGAATATGGCATTCCAGAAGAGAAAGGATATAGGACTACATTCAAAAACCACCTACCCTGCAAAACTGAACATAATCCTTCAGGGAAAAATAGATGTTTAATGTCTCTTTTCGACCTGTGCCTATGCACAAATGCTTTGCTTCTGACCACCACCTCCAGCAATATGCTCTCCTTTTTATCAGCCTTTTGTGCCCCTTCATATGACATAATTTATCCCCATTTACCTCACCCTTTCTTCTTTATCTACTGCTATACTCTTTCTCATTGACTATTTCGTTTTCTAATCCTACCATAGTACCCTATACCCACACACTCTGTCTATGTGTGCTCCTTCTAACTAACCCAGCAGTGATAAAGTTAGTAAGAGTTACAAGGTCCATCTCCCCATGTAAGGACATAAACTGTTTAGCCTTATTGTGTTTTTTTCTGATTTTTTTCTTTCCTGATTACCTTTTTATGCTTTTTTTAAGTCTTGTATTTGAAAATAAAATTTTCTGATGGCTATCTTTTCATCAAGAATGTTTGAACATGAAGCAGCTAGGTTGCACAGTTAGTAGAGCACTGGCCCTGGAATCAGGAGGACCTGAGTTCAAATCCAGACTCAGACACTTGACACACTAACTAGCTCTTTGACCTTGGGCAAGTCACTCAACCCCAATTGCCCTGCCTTCCCCCCAGCAAAAAAAAAGAATGACATGAATTAAATTTTCAGAAATTCATATATTATAGACCTATCGAGAATATTAAATGGGGATAGGAGTGAATATGTGTTTTTCTAAGTGATAACTAGTAGCTAATCCAAACTGACCATGTATTAAGGCAGAAAAACCTCACAATCAATTGCAAAAAAAACCCCAGAAATATTACAGGTATCTTTTGCAGATCACAATGCAATAAAATTTCATTCTATAAAGGGCTATAGAAAGAAATTAATTTGAAACTAAGTAATCTAATCCTAAAGAAAAAGTATGTCCTAGAAAATCATAAAAATGGTCAATAATTTCATTAAAGAGAAAGAGAACAACGAGACAACTTACCAAAATTAATAGGATGAAATCAAAGTAGTACATAGAGGAAACAATTATATCTCTAAATGCTTATAGAAAAAAATAGGAAAATAACAGAATTAGGCACGCAACTTAAAAACTAGAAAAAGAACAAATTAAAAATCCCCAAGTAGGTAGGCTGGCAGAGTGCCAGGCACACAGAATTGCAGCAGACCACAGCAAAGCAGAAGCAGCTGTGAAACTCAGCCAGTGATCCAGGCTGGGAGAGTTCTGGGGGAGCTAAACTGGTAGTGATCTCCAGGCCTCTCAGCCCAGGACTGAGACAGCAGCACAGAGCCTGTGGCTACAAGAGCAACTGCTCCTGAGGCTTGTAGTTCACAGACTAAAGGTTTGAAAATTGCCTTGTTGAACTTCTGGGAGCCATGATGGCCAGGTAAAATGGCTCTCATCCCTCCCTTCCTCACCCAGATAATGCTCCCTTGGGAGATACCCTGAAATAGAAGAGCCAGAAGTGGGGCTTCAGTAGCCAAACAGAAGGAGTTCCTGAGCCCCAGGGCAGTGTAGCCAGCAAGGGTCAGCAGGAGGAAAGCAGAGGTGCCTTCACACAGCGAGGGGAAGTGACAGAAACCAGCAGACAAAACTTATGAGACTACCCAAGCTATAGTGCAGCCCTAGGGGAAGAGGAGACTTCCAGCAGCCCGACCACCCCTCCTCCACATCTCAGGAAACCAAAGGCCACAGCACACAAAGCCAGTAACTAGGCCCACAGTTCCCAGCACAAGAAGCTTGGAGCAGAGCCCTCTGAACCCCAGAAGCAGAGCTCCACTTTAAAGCCAGGAAAAAGATAACTAACATGAAGAAGCAGTCCAGAAAACCAAGGACTATTGATTCTTTTTATGGGCACAGGGAAGATCAAAATACCAATTCAGAAGAGGACAACATTGACACTATACCCACATCTGAAACCCCAAAAGGTGATGTGAACTGGTCTCAAGCCCCAAAAGCATTCCTGGAAGAGCTCAAGGAGGATTTTAAAAATCAAATTAGAGAGGTAAAAGAAAAAATAAAAAAATTCATTGATGAGATCAAATCTTTAAAAAGTAAAATTGCCAAAATGGTTAAGGAGGTTCCCAACCTAATTAGAGAGAATGATGTCCTGAAAAGTAAAATTGACCAAATGGAAAAGGAGGTGCAAAAGCTAAAGGAAGAAAACAATTTATCAAAAACTAGAATGGGGTAAGTAGAAGCAAATAACTCCACGAGGCATCAAGAATCAGTCAAACAAAATCTAAAGAATGAAGAAAAATAGACATAAAAATATAAACAAAGGGGAAAAACCTTGTTAATCAATACAGGCAAATTGTTTAGATCTATGTATATATATATATATACATATATATATATACACACACACACACATATATATATATATATATACTATATATGTATATAGATATATACACATATATGTATGTCAATCAAGAGAATAGTACAATTATTACAGCAATTGAAAGAGACATATATATAGACTGAGGGCATCAGTATAAAATAACTGATATAATGATAAAAACATATTTAAGGGGTATAAAAGAGTGGTTCTGGGAGAAGAGGTAAGGAAGTGGTAGAAAAGGGTGTATTACATCACATGAAGAGGAGCAAAAACATACTATAGTAGAGGGAAAGAAGGGACAGAGAAGAGCAATGTTTGAGCTTTACTCTCATAGGATTTGGTTCAAGGAGGGAATAACATACACTGATAAGTATAGAATTCAAACATGTCCTACAGTCAGTAGGAGGGGTGGAAAGAAAAGGAGCTGGGGCAGAAGGGAGGGAAGAAGTAGCAAGGGGAAAAGGGTAAGATAAGGGAGGGGAATCAATAGGGAGGTCATCCATATTTACAAAAATATTTATAGCAGCTCTCTTTGTGGTGGCAAAGAATTAGAAATCAAGGGGAAGCCCATCAATTGGGGAATGGCTAAACAAATTCTGGTACATGAATGTAATGGAATACTATTGTGCAATAAGAAATGAAGAACAGATGAACTTCATTACAACCTGGAAAGACTTATATGAATTGATGCTGAGTTAGGGGAGTAGAACCAGGAGATCATTATACATGATTACAGACATACGGTATATGTAAAGAATAACTTTGATAGATTTTGACACTCATTTCTATTAAAAAACACTTGAAAGCATAGAAGTAAATGGAGCTTTACTTAAAATGATCAGTACTATCTCTCTAAAACCATTATCAAACATCATCTGCAATGGGGATAAACTAGATGCCTTCTCAATAAGATTGTTGTGGAGCAAGAATACCCATTATCACCACTATTACTCATTATTGCATTAGAAATATTAGCTATAGTAATAAGAAAATAGGAAGAAATAGGCAATGAGGAAATAAAACTGTCTCTCTTTGCACATGATATGATAGTATACTTAGGGAATCCTAAAGAATAAACTGAAAAACTAGTTGAAACAACAGCTTTCAGAAAGTTGCAGGATACAAGATAAATCCACAGAAATAATCACTATTTCTATATATTTCCAAAAAAAAGGCTTGGGGCGGCGGGGGTGGGGGGAGATCTTCTCACTTACTGATTACCTTTACACCACCTTCAGAGAAAACTGATGAAATTTGGATGCAAATTGAAACACGCTTTTTAAACTTTATTTTTTATTATGTTATTTTGTCTTTTCTTTTGCAATGATTAATATGAAAATGTTTTGCATGACTTCATATGCATCATTAATTTCATATTGTTTCCTTCTCACACAGGGGGAAGAAGTAGGAGAGATGGAGAGAATTTGGAACGCAAAATTTAAAATAATGTATGTTAATTTTTTTACATGCAACTGAAAAATGTTCAATGAAATAAACACAATTTAAATTTACAAAAGAATGCATTAATTACTGTTTATATTGGATTTAGAGCTTGGGGAGAGCTTAGTAGAAGTTGGGAAGAACAGTATGTTATGGTGTGGTGCAGTGCTTCTCAAATTGTGGGTCATGACCCCATATGGGGTCATAAAATTTTGGCCACAGTAAAAGGTTTCTGAACATATAACAACCAAAAAATTAAATAAAAATCAAATGCATAATGAATCCAAGGTGTTTCTGGTAGTGCTTGCCCATTTTATATCCCCAATATCACTGCAGCTTTGGTTCTGAACACAAAGTATGAGCACTTTGCACTGAGCATGCCCTCAAGCAATGCAATGCCAATGAACACTGCCTAAATGCAAAAAGGGGTCACTGAAAGTGGAAAAAGTTTAAGAAGCCCTGGTGTGGTGATAAATATTATCTTGGTTTCCTCTCTTTGTGTTCTCTTTATGGACTATATGAATGCTTACAGTTGTTTGTGATGATTCAGTTTTGTGGCTCAGGCTGGCCTTGTTAACACATGCAGCATATACCAGAGTAGAGAGCAATGATGATAAAAAATATGACATTAGATTTACTCTCTCTCCCGTGGTACAAGAAATATCTTCCAGGGTCTGAGCCATGTAGTCTGGGCTATTTTTTGTTGTTGAAATGATTATTTCTGTCTCATAGTAATAATATTAATTATAATTAAAATTAATCATACATAATTAATTATGTTAATTAATATTTCCTTTTTATCTATTTCCTCATTCATAAATCAACCCCTTGTAATGTATTCAGCCAGTTTCTGAAGGTCATTGCTGATAGATGAAATCGCCCAAATTTAGGGGGTGTATCCTGTTTGATCTTGTGTAGGATTTTACATAGCTAAGAGACCTGACAAGCAGAATCCAGTGTAAATGAGATTTTGCCCTTAGAAAATAAGCCCCTCTCTGTCCTTGGAAATTTCTGTTAGAATTGAGAGTGACCTAGCTTATGAAGGGGAAAGCTAAACAGTGAGGTCTGATTCTTTTGCAAGATTGCTGGAGGTAGCTGATCAGGTCACATTCTCTGCAGGAGGAGCTGAACACTTTTTGTTTACCTCTAAATTAATATGTTTATCCAATCAGAGTTGATGTCTACCCTCAGGTACATCCCCTTTTCCAAAGGCTTTTTTAAGCATTCAGAGGCCCCCAAGATTCATCTTTGGTTACAAGAGAAAACCAAATGGCCATCCTCTTACTAATTATTTGTTAGCCATAATCAGTAAAATTATTAATTATGGATAAATCATGTCTCTTGAACTTTTCATATGTGGCATTGTTGTTGTTTTATTGTTGTTGTTTCTTGCCTAAGTATCAAAGAAATTGCCACTGAGATTACTTGACCCAGAAGTTAGAGAACAAGCCACTGTAACATCTTCTCTATTTACTAAGACTTGAAAAGTCAATGCTACTCAGCTTTCATTGATTTTTGTGTCATTGCTCTCTGAGACATCATACCCTGTGTTTACCAAATATACTTCTATATAGAATAAGTAGGACCGTCCCTGAACTTTTATTGGATCTTTGCTGAATTTCCTCTTGATTTGGCTAATTAAACCTCATTTCGTAAATGATCTACAAGTATGTCATTTCATCCTGGTCTCAAACCTGAGCTGAACTAAAGACTGGATTGAGCCACTGCTAGCCCATTGTACTTGACTATTTGATTTCTACAAGTCACTTTCCATTCCTAGATCAAGCTAAAATAAATTGTCATCAAAGGGAATTAATTGCTCATATATTGTACACAAACATGTTGTTTCCCTTGATAGAATACATGCTCCTGGAGGATGGGGGCTGCTTTCAAATTTGTCTATGTGTCTTAGGTTCTGAACATGCCTGGTACATAGAAAATATTTAATAAATGCTTGTTGACTGATCAATTGATTGAATGTAAGACCACAGTAATATTAATGTCACAATGCGATACTAGCGCAGAACTTGAATGGAGGAATAGAAGGAAGAATATGTTATTGAAATATTTACTTTTGTTACAGGAAAAAAAGAAATCTAGCATTTCAAAAATTCCACAGGATTGCAGTTTTAGAACTGGATGAAAACTCATCTAGTCTAACCATTTTGAGAGATAAGAACACTGGATCCAAGAGAAGTTTAATGATTTGCCCAAGTTCATGCAAATAGTAAATGGCAGAATCAGAATCTGAACCTGTCTGACTCCAAATTCTGGGTTATATCTTTTATATTGTGCTGCCTCTTATGCATTTCACACATTCAAAAATCTTGTAATTTAGCTTAAAGATGTCAATAGTTTAATTTCTTAACAATGAACATTGTATCTCTTATTATTTTATAAAAGAACTTGAGAACAGGGGGCGGAGCCAAGATGGCGGCTGGTAAGCAGGAACTAGTGTGAACTCCATACCGAGTCCCTCCAAAAACCTATAAAAAATGGCTCTGAACCAATTCTAGAATGGCAGAACCCACAAAACAGCAGAGAGAAGCAGGGCTCCAGCCCAGGACAGCCTGGATGGTCTCTGGGTGAGGTCTATTCCACATGGAGTGGGAGCTGGGAGCTGGGAACGGAGTGGAGCAGAACCCAGCCTGAACGGCGTGGACCATCCAGACCAGAAGCCGGGCGGAGGGGGCCCTAGTGCCCTGAATCAGTGAGCTGCGGCACTTACCAGACTCCTTAACCCACAAACACCAAAGACTGTGGAGAAGGTTAGTGGGAAAAGCTGCGGGAGTAGAAGGAGTTCAGGTTTGGCTTCCAGCCCCGGGGGCAGTGGAGGTGGGGCAGCTCCAGCTGTTGTTACTTCCGGCTCCAGGCCCACCTGGTGGGAGGAATTAAGTGGCGGATCAGAGGAGGAGTGCACTGCCTGCTGAAGATCTAAGCCCAGTCCGGGTTGGGGGTTGGGGAAGGAGCAGTGCTGGTGTGGCAGAGCTGGCACCTCCCCCCCAAACATGGAACATAGAACTCTGTAGTCTACAAGCAGTCATACCCCACTGAAAAACTCAAAGGTCAAGTTAGTTGGCTGGGAATATGGCCAGGCAGCGAAAATGCACTCAGATTCAGTGTCAGACTTTGCATTCTTTCTTTGCTGACAAAGAAGACCAAAACATAAAGCCTACAGAAGTCAATAAAGTGCAAGAGCCTACACCAACAGCCTCAAAGAAAAACATGAACTGGTCCCAGGCCATGGAAGAGCTCAAAAAGGATTTGGAAAAGCAAGTTAGAGAAGTAGAGTAAAAATTGGGAAGAGAAATGAGAAGGATGCGAGAAAACCATGAAAAACAAGTCAATGACTTGCTAAAGGAGACCCCAAAAATACTGAAAAATACACTGAAGAAAACAACACCTTAAAAAATAGACTAACTCAAATGGCAAAAGAGCTCCAAAAAGCCAATGAGGAGAAGAATGCCTTGAAAAGCAGAATTAGCCAAATGGAAAAGGAGGTCCAAAAGACCACTGAAGAAAATACTACTTTAAAAATTAGATTGGAGCAAGTGGAAGCTAGTGATTTTATGAGAAATCAAGATATTATAAAACAGAACCAAAGGAATGAAAAAATGGAAGACAATGTGAAATATGTCATCAGAAAATCCACTGACCTAGAAAATAGATCCAGGAGAGAGAATTTAAAAATTATTGGACTACCTGAAAGCCATGATCAAAAAAAGAGCCTAGATATCATCTTTCAAGAAATTATCAAGGAGAACTGCCCTGATATTCTAGAGCCACAGGGCAAAATAGAAATTGAAAGACTCCATCGATCGCCTCCTCAAATAGATCCCAAAAAGAAATCTCCCAGGAATATTGTTGCCAAATTCCAGAGCTCCCAGATCAAGGAGAAAATACTGCAAGCAGCCAGAAAGAAACAATTTGAGTATTGTGGACACCCAATCAGAATAACCCAAGATCTGGCAGCCTCTACATTAAGAGATTGAAGGGCTTGGAATACGATATTCTGGAGGTCAATAGAGCTAGGATTAAAACCTAGAATCACCTACCCAGCAAAACTGAGTATCATGCTCCAAGGCAAAATATGGATTTTCAATAAAATAGAGGACTTTCAAGCTTTCTCAGTGAAAAGACCAGAGCTGAATAGAAAATTTGACTTTCAAACACAAGAATCAAGAGAAGCATGAAAAGGTAATCAAGAAAAAGAACAAGAAAAAGAAATTGCAAGGGACTTACTAAAGGTGAACTGTTTTGTTGACATTCCTACATGGAAAGATGATGTGTATGATTCATGAGACCTCAGTATTAGGGTAGCTGAAGGGAATATGCATACATATATGTTTATGTATACATATGGGTGAATGTGTATGTATGTATATATCTATGCATGTATGTATGTATATATCTATCTATCTATCTATCTATATATATATATATATATAAAGAGAGAGAGACAGAGAGAGAGAGAGAGAGAGAGAGAGAGAGAGAGAGAGAGACAGACAGACAGAGAGAGAGAGAGGAAGGGAGGGAGAGAGGGAGAGAGCGGACACAAGGTGAGTTGAAGATAAAGGGAAGATATCTAAAAGAAATAAAATCAAATTAAGGGATGAGAGAGGAACATACTGAGAGAGGGAGATAAGGAGAGATAGAATGGGATGGATTATCTCCCATAAAGGTGGCAAAAGGAAGCAGTTCTGTGGGAGGAGGGGAAAGGGCGGATGAGGGGGGAATGAGTGAACATTGCTCTCATCAGATTTGGCCTAAGGAGGAAATACCATACAAACCCAATTGGGAATCTTACCCCACAGGAAAGAAGAGGGAAGAAGATAAAAAAAATGGGGGGATGATGGAGGGGAGGGCAGATGGGGTTGGAGGTAGTCAAAAACAAACACTTTCGAAAGGGGACAGGGTCAAGGGAGAAAATTCAATAAAGGGGGATAGGTTGGGAAGGAGCAAAATATAGTTAGTCTTTCACAACATGAGTATTGTGGAAGGGTTATACATAATGATACACATGTGGCCTATGTTGAATTGCTTGACTTCTTAGGGAGGGTGGGTGGGAAGGAAAGAGGGGAGAGAATTTGGAACTCAAAGTTTTAAGAACAGATGTTCAAAAACAAACAAAAATGGTTTTGCATGCAACAAGAAAATAAGATACACAGGCAATGGGGCGTAAAAATTTATCTTGCCCTACAAGAAAGGAAGGGAGAAGGGGATGGGAGGGGAGTGGGGTGACAGAGGGGAGCGCTGATTGGGGAACAGGGCAACCAGAATATATGCCATCTTTGAGTGGGGGGAGGGTAGAAATGGGGAGAAAATTTGTAATCCAAACTCTTGTGAAAATCAATGCTGAAAACTAAATATGTTTAATAAATTTAAAAAAAAATAAAAGAACTTGAAAGTGTGGTGATGTATTTTTGGAAAGAATCCAAGAGAATTATTAAGTAAGAAAGTATAAGATCAAGTGTATATAGAAGTCTGAATATTATGGCTCAAAAATAGGAAAGAAGGAAATGAGTATTTATTATTTGCCTACTCTGTGCCAAATGCTTTATGAATGTTATGTCATTTGATCCTCACAATAAACCATGGAAGTATTATTAACCTCATTTTACAGATGAAAAAAATGAGGCAGAGAGAGGTTAAGTGAGTTTCCTAAGGTAACATAGCTAATAAATGTTTAAAGAAGGATTTGAACTCATATCTTCAAATCAAGCACTCTATTCACTGAAGTAAATACTTCTAAAAAACTTTATATGGTACATACTCAGCTCTCTAACTAGTTGTATATTCTGTGGTTAAATTATACTAATTATAAATTTTAAATTATTAATGCTTTGTCTCCAGGAGGCTAACATGGAATAATTTCAAATAAGCAGGAAGAAGAGGCAAAAAAATAAAATTGCACATGTTGTTATTATGTTTATGTTGAAAGAACTAGGGCTGTTGTGGTATTTACAATGTGTGAAGTGAAATGGATCTTCAGAAATCATCTGATTAATTTCTAAAACATCCTCTACTGTAAAATTTAATTATAGTACATTGATGGATCTATAAAAAGAACAACTAAGTGTACAATACAGGAAGAGAATGAATAAGGAGAACAAAGTATTGGTAAGGACAGACATGATGTATTAAGAAGAAGCATTAAACAAAAAATACCCATCATGTTAAAAGAGAAAGCAATAGAAAAATTATTGGGTAATTTTTACTCTGTTTAGGCTTTGTCATTCACTTCAGTAATAATTACATATTATTTTCTGTATCATCAATTGTATTCGTTGTCAGATTGTGGGCAAAGGAGATTTTTAGCAATATGTAGCATTGTTCTCTGTAAGAGTTGATGAAGAGATGGTTCCAACCAGAAATATTTTTCTGCCTCCCTAAATTCCAACAAATTTCAAACTTGTCAGTACTTTGAAAATCTATTATATTGGCAGAGTACTCTAGTAAGAATTCAAACAGGCCATTGCTTTATTTTTCTTCTTTGATATTTTATCCTTAAAAAGTGCTTTGGGTAAGATAAACAACAAGATGAGGGATTTGGCATAGGATATTTAACCATTCATATCATTCAGATAACAAATACAGTGCAGTTGTATCCTTAAAAGCTTATCTAGATTTTATGAATTATGTCATATACTACTTTGAAATATTTATTTCAAATTACTCTAACACAATTTGTAGCAATACCTTTGTCAGGTTTTCCATATGTCCACGTGATGCTTAGTCACTGGTATAGCTATTCTAATGAGTAAATACGAAAGGAGCTGTGTGGCAAAGAGTCTAAAAAATTCAACTTTGCATATGGCACTTGTGTGTGTGTGTGTGTGTGTGTGTGTGCACGTGTGTGTGTGTGCGTGCGTGTGTGTGTGTGTGTGTGTGTTTTCTGCTAAGGTAGAAAAAATCAATAGTACATCAATTCTGTTTTGATTTGCTAAGGACTTTTGTTCTAGATGGACATGTCATAAGTGACTTATCACATCATTTGTGCCTAAAAATAAAGTAGATAAAATGCTATAAAGGAAATAGCTATGCAACAAGAATTAGCAGGAATGGGTGAATCAAATAAGGTGTTTTTGAGGATAGGGGAGACAGGCATATTTGCAGGCAGTAGGAAAGAAGCCAATTGACAGAGATTGAAGGCAAATGAGAGAGTAGGGATATTGGTGGGAGTAGTTTGAGGGGAAAAAAGGATGGAATGAGATCACTTTTACACTTACAGGCTTTTAGGAACATGGTGATACCCATGACAGTAATAAAGTAGTTAGGAAAAGGGGAGAGTTTTGGAGAAAAGATGATTAATTCAGTTTTGGACATGATAATGAGGAAACAGAGGCCTAGAGTGCTAACAGAGGTGAAATGTCTGGCCCAAGGTGATGCTAATGTTCAGTTCACATTTTTAACTTCAGGATAATGCCTCCAAATGAATTATTTCATTTTTAATTTTCTTAAAATAACTTTTTATTGATATTTCCTGTTTTTATAAGATTATCATTATCCCAATTATCCTTCATCCTCTCCCTCTCAGAAAGATATCCCATAAAACAAATACAGTTTTTAAAGAGGAAAAAAAAATAACAGAATAACACATTGAAAAATTCTGAAAAGAAGCAACTTGTAACCTATGTGGACCTCCCAGACCCACAAATGACATAGGCTGAGGGTGTCCAATTATACTTCTTCAATTGAGTCCTGCTTATTTTTATGGTATTGTATATTCTCTTTTGAATTATTGGTATGTAGTTGCTCTTTCAATTTATATTGTTATAGTAACTATGCATATTATTTTCTTAACTACTACCTTCATTCAGCATTCATTCATACAGATATTTCTAGGCTTCTCTGTGTCCATCACACACATCATTTCTTATACCACAGTATTATTCCATTACACTTATATGCAACAATTTTTAAAAATAATTCCCGAATTTGTGGACATCTACATTGTTTCCAATTAATTGATATCACAAAAAGTACCACTATAATTATGTTGGTGTATATGGAGACTTTCTTTTTTCCTGGGGCATAAACCCAGTAATGGAATCTCTGGCTCAAAGGTTTTTAAGTTTCTAGTCAGTTATTTACATAATTCCAAAATGGCTGTCCCATTTCGCCGGTCCACTAAACATGTATTAATGAACCTATAATTCTACAACCCCTCCAACATTGTCTATTGCATTTTTGTCATTCTTGCCAATTTGTAGAAGTGTGAGGTGAACATCAGGATTGTTTTAATATGCAATTCTTTTATTCTCTTAATATTAACAATTTAGAACTTTATTTCCTGTGGTTGTAAATAACTTGCAATTCTTTAGAGAATTCTTTTCATATCCTTTGAGCATTTATTTATTGGGGAATGACTATCAGCTGCACACACACACACACACACACACACACACACATTTTTTTAAATCTATCTTGGATACCAAACCTTCATCTGAGAAATTTGAAACAAGGTTGCTTTTTTTTTTATTCCATTCAGCTAATTCATTTCTAAAGTATGTTAATTTTGTTTGTGCAAAAGCTTTTCATGGTTATATGATCAATGTTATCTATATTATCCTTTATAATTGTCTCTATCTCTAGTTTGATCAAGAATACATTTCCTACTTATAGCTTTGACACATATATGATCTGTTTCTTATTATTTAATATCATAATCTTTAATATTGTGCTTGCATATCCATTTTGAAAGTATTATAGAATATGATGTAAGGTATTGGTCTAAGCATAATTTTGCTGGTTAAATTTATAGTTTTCTTGGCAATTTTGTTCAAATAAGAACATTTTTCATTAGGTAATTTATGTTTTCTTCTTTATCAAACTGTGAGTTTTTTCATTCTATTGCTTCTGATTCACCCATATCTAGTCTGTTCCACTGATGATCTTTTTTAAACTAATTTTTTAAAGCAATACCAGAGGGTTTTGATGATTACTCCTTCACAATGTAGTTTGACATCGGGAAGTGCAATTCTCCTTTTATCCCTACTTCATTTAATCATTTCCCTTGACATTCTAGGTCTGTTCTTATTCCAAATAAATGTTATTGTTTTAGCAATGTTTATGAAGTATTCCCTTGGTAGTCTAGTGTGGCATTAAAAATATTAATTACTTTTGGGTGTGTTATGAAATTTATTATATTGGCATAGTGTGGTTATTATGTAAGTTTTGGGTTTTTTTGGAGCAAGTCTTTTTTTTTTTTTTCATTGGCAGGTAGATTACCAGATATTTTGCATTTTGTAGTTATCTGGAATAAGGCATCCCATACTATTGACTTGCACAGTGTGGCCACATCAAAGAAGGTGCTGCCCTCTATGAGCAATGCAGAATCTCAGTAGCTCAAAAGAAATGTGAGATGCACCAATCTAGGTATATCTCCATCCCAAATGTTCATGTGGACATTTGTGCCCAACCTGTGATACAACCTTTTTCAGCTTGTCTGATCAGCTACATTTGAAAACACTATGCCTTGACCCTAACATCATGATGTCATTTTGTCCTCTGACTACAAAGGATGAAAACCACCAACTTTTAGAACTATTTTCTTTTCTGAGATTGGATTATTTAAAATTCCTATTTAGTCTTTCAATAGTTTGGGTATTTTATATTTTTTGAAAATATTCCTTGGAAAAGGGGTAGAATAAAGGCAGGGATTCACCTGAGCTCTCCCCCAAACCCCTACAAATACCTTTATAAAATGACTATAAACAAATTCTAGAGCAGCAGAACCCACAAAAAGATGGAGTGAAAAAAATTTCCAGCCCAAGGCAACTTGGAAGGTTAGCAAGAAAGGTCTATTGTACCAGGATAAGAGAGAAGTACAGTCTGGCACAGGCTGTGCCAGTGGAGACTAGGCCCCAACAAACCCAGAGCAGGCCTCAAGCAACTCAATCACTGGCAGCTTTGGTGGTTTACAGAACTCTCAGCCCACAGATGCCAAAGACAACCTAGAAGGTCAGTAGGAAAGGGCATTCACAATTGAGTGAGAGTGGAACACTATCCAGTGCAGGCCACCCCAGCACAACCCCTACCACAGCAAACCAAGAACAGGCCTTGAGATTGACTGAATCAGCAATGGCAGCAGCAAGGGCTGCTTCCAGAGTGCTCAGCCAATACTTGGTAAGGGGATTGAACAATGATCAGAAGGAGATTACAGAGGTCTTTTTTCTAGCACTGGGGCAGGACTATTGCTTTGTCCATACATGTGATGAGGGTAGATTGAGTTGCAGCAGGATGTCTCTAAAGAATTTCAAAAATTTAGGCCTATTCTAAGTCAGTTAGAAAGATTTATTATGATTTTGAGGTTTCATGCTATGGTGAGTGGCTATGTTCCTTAGGGAAATTGTGAACTTTACTAAGGCAAGATACACAATTTTATAGAGTATATGATAGATGTTAATAAAATTTTCCATAGAATGTAGGAATATAGTTAAGATTGAAAAGGCAAGAGCTGGATTTGTTAAGGGATTAGATAATGGGGGAGGGTTCCCAGCCTTGGTGAAATTGTACATGTGGTTACCCATAATGCATACAGGCAAACCCTAAGGGGAGGGGAGGCATTTGTCTGTGATAATGATATAATAAACCACTCTGTGTTATAAGTTCACTCTAGGTCAGTTCTTTACTATTAGTGCACAGGCACTACCATAGGGCACTATCTATGGTTTGATGGCCAAGCATCCTGCTCTACATCCTGGTAGTCCTTCTTTCCAATTTGCTAGCTATTGTGGTCCAGTCTGGTCAAGACAGATGATATGGTTGAGATTGAGTGGATCCACTGTGATGGCAATCAGGGTGGGCCTTTTTGTTTTCTTTTATTCTGGAATGCTTCTCAGCACTGAGGTAAACAAATGCCTTTGATGTGCCTTGCCTTTGTTTCAATTGGGAATCTTTGACTGAATCAAAACTCCTTAATACCTGCCCAAGAAACAAGAAAAGCCCCAGGCTCCAGGCCCCACACACTTTTGCTAAGTAGGTGCTAAGCCCTAGGGCCCTGAGAAGTGTATATATGCTCTGAGGTTGGTGTTTTGTTTTGGGGCTCTCACTCACTGGAAGAGTGTAATGTGATTTCACCAGACAAGACGCTGATCATCGAGCCCCCTGGCTTTGAAAACCCAGATGTTGGTGCTTCTCTCTGGTAACTATGTATTGTGATTTGGTCAGACAAATAGAAGCCTAGCTGTTGATTTGTGTTATTTTGTTCTGTTTATAACTTCTGTTTGTATTTTCTCTGAAAGTTCTCTGACTTTTTCCTCTAAACTAAGTGAATGATACATGTATGTTTAATTAAAGTAAGATTGTTGACCCCTTAAAGTTGCTTTCCTTAGAAAAGCAGATCAAAGGACCTGTTCTAGCAGCCTTCCTGTGTGCTGGTGTTATTGGCCTTACACAGCCATAGCAGCAGCAAGTAGCATTGTTGTTACATGGACACACCTATTTCTTTTGGAAATATGTGAATTGGACTTGGGGGCAGGGGTTAGCTAGAGGCAGTGGGTCTGCCTATGATTGAGTTTGGGGTGCTGTGATGTCGTTAACATCAGATTATGTGGTCAAGTCAAGACATGCCTGCTGTTCAGTGGGCCCCATAAGGAATTTAGAATATTGGGGTTGGGGCCAGCTCTAATAGGATTCCATCATTCCCCCCTCAAAGAACTGGGACACAAAATCATTTGGAAAATGGGAGGAAGACTTTTGCTTCTGTAGCTTCTCCAGGCTAGCAAGGAGGGTAGAGCTGTGCCTACCTCAATGGGTTCCAGAGGGGAGGGGGAGCATGGAAGTAAACTGCACATGAGCCACATCAAGGGAAGGAACAATTGCAACTGGGTACTCAAGTTTCTGTTGGCATTTGTCATGTAGGGTCATCAGGAAATTGATGGAGGCCAGTCAGGAGGAGACAAAGTGCTACAAAAGATTTAATATACAAGGCCCAAATAGCAAGAGGAGTAAAATAATGAGGTGTGGGGTTAGAAGGGGAGAAAACAATTGATAGTAACCAAGAGTTCCAAGTTGCAGTCTCAGGGTGAGGAGAAGCACTAAGGGCACAGCAGAGCTTGTATCCATAATAGAGGTGGGGGGAACTTCCTCATAGTTCCAGGGCAGAAAAGAGCTCTTGTGGTCACTCATGGACCAGAGCATAGGCCAAGGGAGAAGTAAACACCTCTCCTTAGATCATAATAACTTGGAAGAACTGAAAAGTTACATGTCCCTAGAAGTATCTCTGAAAACATCTGGGCAAAACCACTGAAGCTTGGGACAGTGTTCCCTCTACCCTGGAAGCAGAGCCCTACATTAACAAAGAGTTAAAAGGCAAGTAATAGCCTGGGAAAATGAGCAAACAACATAAAATAAAACAACAACTCTGACTATTGAAAGATATTATGGTGAGAAGGAAGATCAAAACATACATCCAGAAGACAACAAAGTCAAAGATCCTACATTCAAAGACTGCAGAAAAAAATGAAATGGCCTCAGGCCACAGAGGAGCTCAAAAAGATTTTGAAAATCAAGTAAGATAGGTGCAAGGAAAATTGGTAAGAGAAATGAGAGTGATGCAAGAAAATCATGATAAATGAGTCAACAGCTTGGTAAAGGAGACACCAAAAAATATGGAAGAAAATAACACCTTAAAAACCAGACAAGGCCAAATAATAAAAAAATGTCCAAAAAGCCAATGAGAATAATTCCTTGAAAAGCAGAACGGAACAAATGAAAAAGGAGGTCCAAAAGTTCACTGAAGAAAATAATTCCTTAAAAATTGGAATAGATTAAATGAAAACTAATGAGTTCATGAGAAATCAGGAAACAATAAAGCAAAACCAAAAGAATGAAAAAAAAATTGAATACAATTTGAAATATCTCACTGGAAAAACAACTGACCTGGAAAATAGATACAGGAGTGATAATCTAAAAATTATTGGATTACCTGAAAGCCATGATCAAAAAAGAGCCTAGACATCTTTCAAGAAATTATCAAGGAAAACTGCCCTGATATTCTAGAAGCAGAAGATAAAATAAAAACTGAAAGAATCCACAGATTACCTCCTGAAAGAGATTCCAAAATGAAAACTCCTGGGAATATTACAGCCAAATTCCAGAGTTCCCAGCTCAAGGAGAAAATATTGCAAGGAGCCAGAAAGAAACAATTCAAATATCATTGGGACACCATCAGGATAATACAGGATTTAACCATATTTATATTAAAGGATGGGAGAGCTTGGAATCTGATATTCCAGAGGGCAAAGAAGTTAGGATTACGAACAAGAATCACCTACCCTGCAAAACTGAGTATAATCCTTCCAAGGACAAAATGGATGTTAAATGAGATATAGATATTTCAAGCATTCCTGAGAAAAAAACAGAGCTGAATAGAAAATTTCACCTTAAAATACAAGACTCAAAAGAAGCATAGAAAGGTAAACAGGAAAGAGAAATCATAAGGGACTTAATAAGGTTAAATGGTTTCCATACTACATGGGAAAATGATACTTATAACACAACACCTTTCTTATTATTAAAATAGTTTGAATGATCATATATGAACAGAGGGCACAGGCAAGAGTTGAATATGAAGAGATGATATCTAAAGATAAAATTAAGGTTTTAGGAATGTATTTGAAGAAAGAGAAAGGGAGAGGTAGGATGGGGTAAATTACCTACCACAAAAGACAAGAAAAATTTTTTACAATGGAAGGGACGAGGGAGGAGATAAGAGGGAGTGTATAAAACTTATTCTCATAAGAATTGTTTCAAAGAGAGAATAATTTGCACACTTAATTGTGTGTAGAAACCTATCTTACCCTACAGGAAAATAGGGGAGAGGTGAAAAAAGAAGGGGTGGAGATAGAAAGGAGTACGGATTGTGAGAGGGGGTAATCAGAAGCAAAATACTTTTGAGGAGGGACAGAGTGAAAGGAAAGAGTATAGAATAAATGGGGGGGGTACAGTTAGCAATAATAACTGTGAAAAAACTTTGAAACATGTTTCTCTGATAAAGGCCTCATTTCTCAAACAGAGATCTGTTTCAAATTTGTAAAAAATGAGGGCCATTCCCAATTTATTAATGATCAAAAAATATGATCAGTTTTCAGATGAAGTAATCAAAGCTATCGAAAGCCATATAAAAATGTTTTAACTCACTATTTATTGGAGAAATATAAATTAAAATAATTCTGAGGTACTACCTCATACCTGTTAGATTGTCTGATCAGACAGAAAAGGTAACTGACCAGTGTTGGAGGGGATGTGGAACAAATGAGACATTAATACACTGTTGTTGGAGTTGTGAAATGATTCAACCATTCATTCTGTAGAGCAATTTGGATCTATGCCCAAAGGGTTATAAAACCACGCATACTCTTTGAACTAGCAATACCACTACTTTGTCTGTATCCTAAAAAAGATTAAAAAAAAACAGAAAAATAGACTATATGTACAAAATATTTATAGCAGCTCTTTTCTGGGGGCAAAGAATTAAAAATTGATGTGTTGTCCATTAATTTTGGAATGGCTAAACAAATCATGGTATGTGATTATGAGGAAATACTGTTCTTCTAGAAGAAATGATGAACAGGATGCTCTCAGAGAAACCTGGAAAGACTTATTTAGGCTGATACAAAGTGAAATCTAATGTGTATAAAGTAACGGCCATATTGTAGGATGATCAACTGTGAATGACATAGCTATTCTTAGCAATACAACAATCCAAGAGAATTCTGAAAGGCTTATGATGAAAAATGCTATCCATCTCCAGAGAAGGAACCGACGGTTTCTCAATACAGATTGAAGCATTTTTTAACTTTATTTCTCTTGAGATTAGTTTTGTCTGTGTTTTTCATAACATGACTATTCTGGAGGTGTTTTGCATGACTTCACATGAAGAATCTATATGGAATTGCTTGCCTTCTCAATGAGGGGGTTGTGAAGGGAATAAGGGAGAGAATTTGGATCCCAGAGTTGTAAAACTGAATGTTAAAATTGTTTTTACGTGTAACTGGGGGAAAATAGAATACTAAAGAAAAAAAAAGGGAAAAAAGCATTCCTCTATTTTATGTGTGTTCTCAGTTTTGTTAGCATATAACTGAATATTTTCTAATTATTCTTTTTATTTCTTCTGGTTTTGCTGTTATTTCATTTTGCTAATTTTTTATGTTATTGATTTGATTTTTTCCTCTCTTTTTGAATCAGAATAATTAAAGGTTCATCAATTCCATTGGTATTAAAGTTATCCATGTTCAGATTTATTATTTTTATATTTTCTTTGCTTCTAATTTATCTCTTCCCTCTCTAAATTTTGATATCTCCTCTTTTGTACTTATTTTAGGCTTGTTTATTTGTTTGCTTCCTTTTTTAAAATGTGTATTCAGTTCTTTAATCTTTTCATTTTCTATGTTTCAATGTATATTTGTAAGGTTACAATTTTTACTCCATGGACTGCTTTGGCTGTATACCAGACATTTTGATATGTTGCTTCAACCGTATTATTTTGTTTTAGATAATTATTAATCACTTTTCTAATTTAACCTCATTCTTTAGCATTTGATTGTTGTCTCCTTTTGGGCCCATATTTTTGTGGTATCTAAGCTAGTTGCCTTTTTAATTTTTTTTATTATTTGTAATGGCTAAATTAATTATTTTTGCCTTTTTACATTTGTTGAAAACATCTCTGTGGCCAAGTAGAAAGTCAGTTTTTGTAAAAGTTCCATGTGGTGCTGTGAAATATGTATATTATTTTAGAGTTCCATTAAGAAGATAATATATCTTTTCACTTTACTTTCTTGGACAACATGTTTAGCTCTTTTTTTTATCTTTGTTGTAGACTTATCTAAAACTGAGACAGTGATATTCAACTCCTTGATACCATTGTGTCACCCTCCTTGTCACTCCGATGTTTCCTTTATGAATCTGAATGTTAAAACATTTGGAGCATATTGATTTATTACTGATATTGATTCATTGTGTATGGTTCCTTCAGTCACAATATAATTTGCTTGTTTATCCCTATTTGCTTTGTCGGATAGCATTATTACAACTTCTTCTTTTAGTATTCACCCAACAATAATAATTATTTTTGATCCCCTCATATTTATTTTGTTTGTATCATTGATTTTTAAATGTGCTTCCTATAAGCAAGAGTTTGGAGGGTTTTGTTATGCAATGTGTTATTCTTTCTTTGTTGTTATTGTTTTATCAGATTGTTTAATCTATTCAGCCTTAAAGTTATGGGTTAAGTTTATATTTTTTCCAGTGTCTCTAATATTAGGGATTTTTAAGTTATATTTTTTCCTATAAATACAGGCACTATGTTCCTTAAGTTACTTATCTTAATCTTTTTTTAAGGTTTCCTTATTCCCAATGGCTCTCCTCCCCTCCCCTTGGATCTCCTCTACTCATTTATTACCTTTTTCCCTTTTCAGTTTTGCTTATTAGTTTCTTTTTCTCTCATTTGTATCTGCTTATGTAATGCTCCCCCCACCCTTTCCCTTCTCTATTAAGTCAAGTGGATCCCTTCTTTCTCTGTTTGTCTTCAACTAGTTCTATTGAAAAGAAACTTTTTTTCCTGTACCCTTTAATAGGGCTAGAGTCTACTGCAGTTTAACATAACATAATAATATAATGTTTTAATCAGTACCAAAACCTTGATTATGACAGTGATGATGCATGCCTCTTGTAGATGACAGCATGAATGGTAAGTTCTTCATTGAGTGACTTGCAATATTTGAAAATCAAGCAATGTAATATACTATGCTAGATTGTGAGGTACAATTTTAAATCACCAGCCCTCTTTTCATATATTTGTGCAAAAATTTAAATGGTGCCATGAGTTGGTCTCTGAAATATCACCTGGACATTTTCAGAGCTAGAGTCAGAAACTTAGTCCTTCTGAACCTTATGCTGACCTCTTTAGATAGGTTTTCCCTTTCACCCTTTGAGATTGTCACTGCATACCCAATGGCTCTCTTTTTGCTCCATGGCAATACCTTCACCAGAGAGGTTTAGACATCTGCCCAAGAAGCACTGCAGCCCAGGTGGAAAGCATCCTACCAAGTCATCAGCAAAGCTGAAAGGAATTGATAGCTAGATACATCTGTCTCATGTAGAATGGTTCAAAAACCTGAGTGGACAGCCCAGTCCACTACTAGTGATTTCAGGTCATCTGACCTGGAAAAAGAAGTGGAAGACAGCAGTGTTTGATGACTCCCCCAGGACTCCAGATGTGGACTGTGTATCCTGTGTTCCTTGCTCCATTTTTGTGAATTCAGTGTTCTCTACGTGTCATTTCTCATACTGAGGTCTGTGTTACTGATACTGTCATGGTCCAGCATCTCATTGAACTCCTTATCGCAGGGCTATAGAAACCAATTGAACAAAGAAAGGAGCTCCCTCACCCCTTCTATTTTGTAAAACAATCTTCTCTTGATTCTCCTTGCTGCTGCCATTCTAGAGCCTCCCAAGGCTTCTCTGTGGACTTTCCCAAGACAAATAAATATATTTAACTTTGTCCCACTATTCCCTTCTTGGGCACTTTTAGTGTATAATTTCTGTTTTGGAGAGGTTTGATAGATTAAAGGGACCAGAGGAATGTCTACTCCTCCATTACTTCCTCCATGTGCTTTTTATTCCAATTCAAAAACAACTAGAGTTTAAAAGTCTAGCTCAATATTTCTTATTCCAGTTAGTAGTAGTTAAATAAACATAAATAAGATATTGGTCTTTGAGGCCAAGAAGATAGAATACCTATATTTGGGATGAATTATTAGCATAGACATTGTAGTTTGGCAAGTGAACCTCTGTCAAGATTATTCGTATGTTGTGTTGACTTTGCATGTAGCTCTTTATTTTCAGAGAATTTTGCAATATCTCTCAGGCTGATTTATTTGTTAATTGAGCAATGTCAAAATTAAATAGAGAAAAAAAAAAACAGCTAGAGAGTGACCATCTAACTTTTAGCAGAGTGGCCTTGGAAAACATAAATTTTCATTAGATTGTTGGAACATAAGTATAATATGCTGAGGATATAGGGTAAGACTGAAAATCTGTCAGTTAGCAATAAAACGGTAAAGCATATAGGCACGGAATATCTAAAAAAGCATTGTGATAAAGGACAGGCCACAGATATTTCAGACTGCATAGCAGACACGCTTAATTAATCTGAAGGACTTCTTTGAAGATATTACTATAAGAATATGCTAGGGATGCCCTGTTATTATGTTACTACGATTTTCCAAAATGCATTTAACTGCATTCTACATTGGAGAGTTTAATTGCTAAGGTGAAGTATCATGGGATGAGTGGATATGAAATAGATAGGAAAAAATGTACTCCTCATAATCACCAAAAAAACCCAGTTTTAAAGAGTTTATGTATACATTCTTTACTCTTAGAAACAGTTTTAGGACTTTAGACTTTTAATCAATGTGTCTTATTGGCTTTAACTCGAAGGCTTTATGAAGTATAAAAGGTTTCAATAGGAGACTAAGAATGATTTTTATCCAAAAGAAATATTAAGGGAATTCAGTCCATTACACACACACACACACACACACACACACACATGCACACACACCCAGTTTGTTAAGATTTGCAAAGAGTTTTTCACAACAATCTTTTGATCATTATAGGAACACTCCAATGAAAGGGCTACTAATATTGCTATCCTTTTAAAAAATATTGACTAAGCATCAGAGATATCAAATAATTTTTTGATGATCACACTTCTAGAAAATACAAAAATAGTGTTTGAATTCTGACCCCACATTTAACACTTTTTCAGTTAAATCCTTAGTTTTTCTCATAAGAAAAATGATTTCCCACGTGATATCATACAATATTTGAATAATAAAGACATCAGAGTTTGTAATTATTGTTATAATTTGTTAAAAATTAGAAATAAAGATTTTCAGATAACTTAAAATGGATAAAATTGATGACATATTAAATACTAAGAAAGAATGTTTTTATTCTCCAGTAAACAAAGTGGAAAGGGCAGAAAATCTGAGTAACTTATTAATGGTGATTTCAGGATATTGCCAATAAAGTGATATGCCACACTTAATAAGGAAAGGAAGGGACTAAAATTAGAAACCTAGTAGATTGATGAAATGTTTTTGAACTTTATCTAAAAATAAAAGAAGCCATTAGCAATCCATAAATCTATACTTCCAGGAAGTGGAGCCAAAATGGTAAAGTAGAGAAAACACTACATCCAAGTGCTCCCCAAATTATCTTCCAAACAACCTTAAAATAACACCCCAAATCAAATCCTGGAGTGATGAGGCTGACAAAAAAGTCAGGGTGAGAAATTCTTTAAGCCCAAGATGACTTAGAATTTTGAATGGAGAGATCTGTGACACGGGGGTGGAGGCTGGGCTTGAGCCCACACAGATGCAAGACCAGTGGTTGACCAGGTGGTAGCAACAGCAGCAGCAGCAGGTTTAGGGGCTCACATGTTAGAGATAGTGAGGGAGATCTGGCCACTGTCAGAAAGGGAATAAAGGGGATTCTTGTGCTAGCACTAGCTGTAGGACTAGATGCTGTTTGGCAACTGATATGGCCTATGCCCATTTCTAGGTCATAGTTCAGGGGCAGAGAGGAACACTTCTGGTCACTGGGGATCAGGGACCTTGAGAACTGTACCACTTGCAATCCCAAAGGATCAGGGGCCATTTCTGGTTATGGATAAGAGTGAAAACCTGAAGAGTAGGGACTACGCCTCTCTGCAGATTCCACTATGGTGAAAGCATTAACAACTTCCAAAACCATAGGACTAACTCAGAAAACAGTAGAACAAAAAAGTATAAATATGAGATTATGTCCCCAGCCCCTCAGAAAAGCTACACACAGTCCAGGAAAAGAGTAAAACTTTAACATAAAGCTCAAAGTCAAGAAACAGATTAGAAAGAAATGAGCAAACAACAAAAGAAAATTCGTGCGGTATAGATGAAGCATCAGTAAGAGAGAAAGAAACAAAATCAGTGAGTTGGGCATGCAAATTAAAAAAAAATTAGAAAAATAATTAATTAAAATCTCCAATTAAATACCAAAATGAAAAGTCTAAAGATGAGAGAGATTAACAAAATTGAAAGTAAAATATGAGTTAATAATATAGCAGCTGATTTTATTAAAAAACCCAATAAAATATAGAAACCATTGGGTAATTTGATTTTTAAAAAGAAGGAAACCAAACTACTAGTATCAAGAATGAAAAGAATGAATTTTCCACCAACAAAGTAAAAATCAAAGCAATTAGGGGTTTTATTCAATTATGTGCCAGCATAAATGACAATATAAGTAAAATCATTGGATATTTACAAAACCACAAACTGTCCATATTAACAGAAGGAGAACTAGAATAATGAAATGGCCCTAACTTAGAAAAAGAAATTGAACAGGCCAGCAATGAGCTCCCTAAGAAAAAATCCCCAGGAAGAGAAGAATTTACAAATGAATTCTACCGAATATTTAAATAACAATCCCAATACTCTATAAACGATTTAAAAAAAATAGGTAATGGAATCCTAACAAATTCCCTTTATGTCACCAATATGATTTTGGTATCTAAACCAGAGAGAGCAAAAACAGAGAAAGAAAACCATAAATGAATTACCCTAATGAGCATTGATACAAAATTTTAAAATAAATATATATTATTTTAAAGGTTATGAATAATTTCACATGTATTATCTTTTTTAATTTTCAAACAGGAGGCAACAAGGACAATTATTCTTTTCTAAGATTTACATGTTAGAAAAATGAATATCAGGAAGGATTCATTATGTACCAAGGTCGCACAGTTGATATGTGGTCTAGAAACGACATGAATTTAGATCTTCTAATTTTAAAATTATTATGTTTTGAACCTCACATTATCTTGTTTTTGTATACAGCTTCTCCTTTTACATTTTCCTTCTCTATAGAATACTAAACATTTGCTGCTAAAAGAGTGTATGTGTGTGTGTGTGTGTGTGTGTATGTGTGTTCTCGCTTGTGTTGGGGCATGAGCAAGGGATCACATTATAGAGAGAAACGCAGAACAGTGATTTAGGAAAGGTTGTATGAAAAAGGTCAGTCTTGTACTGAGCACTGAATATCTGAATAAGTTAAATAGGAAATGGGAAAGGACATGAATTCTGATTAACCATTCAAATTCTTTTGTTCAGCCAAATTTTTTTTTAAATCAAATGTTGCTTGTATTTTATTGACTAGAGTTTGGAAATTACATAACGAGAATTTCTAATAATAAATTTATAATATACAGCAGTCATGGAATATTCAGTCTTTCTTTTAGTAATTCAAGAAATTGTTGACACTTCCCAAAGCCACACCAAATCCAATGGTTTTCCTTTATTTTTTTCCAATTTATTTTTCACATTGCTTGTTTGTAAACAGTTGTTTGTACATTGTCTCTTATTTTGATTATGAGCTCCTTGAGGACAGGAATAGTTTTTTTTTCCTTTCTTTGTCTCCCCAAATACTTTGCACAGTGCTTGCCATATGGTAGTGCTTCAAAAATGCTTATTTACTGACTTCTGAATTAGTCCCTTAACTGTCTCTCTACTTCTCTAATTCTTTCTCAATGCTGACAACAAGGATGGTTCCTAAAACATAGGTCCAATCAGGCCCTCCTCACTACCATTCAGTAAATTCCAAAGGCTTTCTACTAATTTAAGCACCAGATACAAACTCCTCTGCTTGGTACTTAAATGTCTACCATCTGGCCTTTTCCTACTTTTCCAGTGTTCTTACATTAATTATCTTCTATGATCTCTCCATACTGGACAAACTCTGCATACATGCAGTTTGATCTTTTCTCCCTGTGTTTTTATGCTGGATTGTCTCCGTTTTTGAATGCTCCCTCTTTACCTACACTTCTTGCAATTTCTAGTTTCCTTTAAGATATTGTTCAGGTACCACATTCTCTGTTAAGCCTTTCCTGGTCTCCCAGTTATTAGGGTACAACCTTGTCAACTATATTTTATCAATCTTGCATATATGATATTTAGATGTATTTGTGCAGGCTGCGTCTTCCAGTTGTGATATAAACCTCTTGAAAGCAGGAACTGAACAGTTTGGTACTCTGGCCTCATACATCAGCCACATTTTTTAATATCATGCCTCAGGGATTCAGTGGGATACCCTGAGGAGTTGGAGTTATTTCTTTTTTAAAATGCATAAGTCCCCATTCATTATATTCTTTGCCTATTTGTTAGGTGTCAGTTATTAGCATCCCAGTTCCATTTAAACACTTAACATTAATGGATTTTTACAAGGAGATATTCACTTCAATTGATAGAACAAGAGCAATTCACAGGTACTTTTTCTAATAATTTTGGTGCATACTCTCCCACAATTCTCTCAATCTATAGGAAGAAAGCTCAAAATTTAGCCTAGTCACTACATAGCACCATCCAATTTATCTCTAAAGGCAGCATTGCTGCCATGGGTCAAAAAGTCACAAGGCTCAACATATATCCCAGTAGGAAAGATAAACTATTACCAAGGAGAACATCTTGAGGACTATCAATAAAGGACTTTCCAGGAGAAGTGAGTTATTCCTTTTGTTGTCTTAGCTTGATCCAAATTTCCCTTGGATTTTGCATATACTGGTGGGAGTGTGTGTCATAAGCTTTTGTGGGGGTGGAGGGAAAGGAATGTTTTATACCTACTGTTTCTGGTATCAGCTGAATCAAGGAATAAACAAACTGGTAGAGACTCATGAGCCATAGCAATAGTCAAACAGGTACTAGCCCATTAACATTAACGTTAGATTCCTGAATTGATGTAGTAGTTACCCTTTGTATCAGTAAGGCAAGATTCATGACCTTGAGGATGACCATAAACATGCCTGTATGGTTCAGAATCACAAAGTATGAAAAACTCTCTAGGTAGAAGGCAGAGAAAGTATAACATCCAAACCCAAGACCAATAACCCCAATTTGGTATAGTGGTAATTATATTCCAAAACTAGTAAGCCTACCTCAATGCAGCAACAAGGAAATTATAATACAGCATTATAGCAAAGAACCAAGTCATCCTGTAACCTTCCTGCCCCTGCTAGGGCCTTCCTGTAAACAATCACTCACAAATCCTGTCTGCTTGCCTGCATCCTTTCCCAAAGTTCTAAAAACCCTTGCAGTTCTCAAAGTCCAGCAGTCTCCTGGATTCTCTGTATTCTCAGTACTCAAATCTCTTGATGCTATAGATTCTCAGCTCTTTGATCTCCACAACTCTCTATTCTGCACTCTCTGCTCTGCATCTCTTCATATCTCTCTCTCTCTCTCTCTCTCTTTCTTTCTTTCTCTTTCTTCCTTGATGCTGGCTCTCTGCTCTCTCCATGTCTTCTTGATGTCTGCTTCTCAGTTCTGCTTCTCTCACACTCTGGGCTCTCTTTATATACAGTATGAGCTGGAATCTGATTGGCTAGAACTCAGGTTTCTGGTTGGCAGTGGTGTTAGCACTTCTCCTTAGGGCCCTGAGGTCTCATGCCTAGTTAGTGAAAGGATATGGGCCTGGGGTTTCTGATCTAGTAAGGAAAGGGTGTAAGTAAAGGCCCTAATAAATGGGCAAGGAAGATCTTTAATCATATTTACATCACACCCTTTGAGACCCAAATTGCCAATTTGAGTCTGTCTTGGGAGAGAAGCTCCAGAGCATCTGATATACTGGTCATAACAAAGTCAGTGATTAAGCAAAAAAAAAGGATCAGGAATAAGGATTTCTCACCTGTAATCTATAACAGAGTTAAGCAAACTAGTAATGATGTTTGAACAGAAAGCAACTCACAGTAGAATTGATTAAGGAATATCAGATATGGATCTCACTTTTTTTTTGAAAAATGATCTTTCTGGACGTTGGCTATATAATAGCAAAGGTTAATGCTTGTGAGCTTGCAACAAGAGAAGCTTGTGTAAGCCAGACCTCAAAATTTTCCCAGGGATATCACATGTAACTTATGGATAGCATTACCTAAAAACATGTCTCTTTTTTGGAGTCATTTGAGTTTATTTTTTTTTCATTTTAATAAAATTCATGTACCTTGAAATGTTTAGTTCTTTCTTTATTTGTTTTGAAAGAAGATAATATTTTAAATATATACTGCAATAAATCAAGTTGACATTGAAGTTTTCCCCCCTTCAGTAAAGGGGGAGAGGACTACAAAGACTTACATTTGAAATTTAATTTTATATTTTAACTCTCATGGGATAAATAGGTATATTCTAAATAAAGGAACACTGTGTCATATGTGATAGGGCATTACAAGTCTACCTAAACATGAAAGATTAAAATGCTGAATTATTTTTGGGTAAAATAAGACAAATTTATCTCTATTGTTTGTTCCAGCTGTAAATGTAACATGCTCCAATAGGACCATCTATAACTTGTAGTGTCTAAGAGCTGGCCTTGGAGTCAGGAAGACCTAACTTTAAGTTATGCCTCTGACACATTCTAATTGTGTAATTCATAATAAATCATTTATCTTCTCAATATTCCAGGCAATTCTCTAAATTGAAAAAACACTGAATTTTAGAGAAGGTGAAGACAGGAAAAAGTATGCTAAGTATCTTATTGGGGATTAACATGCTGATAAAATTACAAGTTTGTTGAAACAAAGAGAAGGAAAAGAAGAAGATGATGATGAAGAAGAAGCAGAAGGGGAAGAAGAAGTAGAAGAAGAAGAAGAAGAAGAAGAAGAAGAAGAAGAAGAAGAAGAAGAAGAAGAAGAAGAAGAAGAAGAAGCAGGAGCAGGAGCAGGAGGAGGAGGGAAAGGAAGAGAAGGAGGAGGAAAAAGAAAGAAAAAAAAGAAAAGAAAGAAACAAAGGGAGAAAAGAAGAAAAGAAAAGGAAAGAAAAGAAAAAAAGAAAGGAAAGAATGAAAAAAGGAAAAAAGGAAGGAAAGAAGAAAGAAAGAAATGTTCAGATAGAGCAAAACATTAGTATCCCTGTCAAGTGTACCAAAGATGGCATAATATTTCATTTTGTCTATTGATCAACCCTGAGGAATTTACCCAGTTGACACCATGATCATGACTGGTGTTCCCTTCTAAAACCTATTTCTTGTTATTGTTGCAGAGATATTTTTACCTAATCTGAATTAGATTTATAGACTATAAGTTAAATAGGTGAGATTGTATTTGATATACATAGGCTAAATGGTTTGGTTAGTGCTATTTGAAGCAGGCCAAAGAACAGAGAAAACCTTTCTATAAGACATAGGCCAAGTGTACAGAAAGCCATTAAAATAATCCTGGATGTTTTTGCAGCAGAGCTGAGGGAGGAGATAAACATTTCTTTAAGATAGTGTAAAGACTTTCAGCACAACTTGATAGATAAGTGAATTAAAGTGTAAAAAAAATAATCCCTTTGGAATGTCAAGGTTAAGGTTGTGACTGGAAAAGCAGTAAAAAAGAAAACAAAAACATTCAATTCCCTACCAGGAATGAGAAAGAGAGGATCTCAAAGAAACACCACAAACACTATCTCAAATCTGTAAGTCAAGGGGTAGGGAGACCACATCTTAGACTTTTATTTTAAGAGAGAGATTAAAAGAGATCATGGGAATAGAATTCAGTGGGAAAAAGACATTGAATTTTGCACTGAGGACCTGGCTTTGAATACTGGCTTTTGTACTTATGGGAACTTGAACAAATCACTTAATTTTTGTGCATTCCCTTTTTCTCATGTGTAAAATAAAATAGTTGGATTGGAAGGCTCCTGAGGACTCTTTCAGATTAAAGTTATGAATCAAGGTGAAAAGCAAAGAGATATTAAAACATACGTGAGAGAGATGACATAAAATATGTGAGAACAAACTAGAGTTAATCTTTCTATTCTCTTTCATCTTTTAGTAAGAAAATTTGTAAAGCAGAAATACATATATTGAATTTTTTTGTATAATCATAAAGACTGTTATATGCCAGAAGCTTGCTAACTATACATAACGATAGCCTTTTTTTTTTTTTTTACCAAAGAACATGTTCCAAAATGAAAACTTAGATATATTTTTTTTAAAAGATTCTTCTTATTGTCAATGCTCTTCTGCATAAAGCCTGGGACTCTTACAAATGTAGGAACATTTTTAAAATGTGGCTTTACAATGGTAGGCAATTATACCATTAAGAAAAAATAATGGTGGGCTTCCTTTACCAGTTTAAGGAAACACAATTATAAATGGCATTTATAAGATTTATTGTAAAATTAAAACTCTAAAATGTAAAATTAGTAGCTCGGACTAGTGGTTTGGAGCTTTCATGGGATTCCTAACATCTAGGGCATTTTGTTACTTTCTAAATTATTTTCATAATTTCTAAATCCATTAATTTTTTGCATAGAGATAATGAGGGATAATAAATATTATTGATAAGTTCTTCAAAAGAGGATAGTAAGCAGTCTAAAGAATTCAGGGAATTCAGAAAAAAAAGCATGATCTTTCCTATTCTAGGCAAATCTAAGTCTATTGGTCAACTTGAATGTATGTCACTCTCCACTCTCCCCTCAGCAAAAACAAAAACAAACAAACAAAAACAAAAACTTCAAAAAAGATTGATTTAGAAATTCAATTTATTCATGAGTTAAAAATTTAAGGTGAAAATTTGGTCCAGCAATATTTGGTAAACATAAAGGCTATACTTGTCATTATTTGCTAATTAACCAAATAAGCAAAGAAATTGGATTCAAATATAGAACAATAGGAATTTAAATGGAGTTATTTTAAAAATATACACATGCTATAAAATTTATGACTGTCCATTTTAATGAGGGTAATAGAATATCTACATAAGTATAAGCTACTATTCAGTGCTGAAGGAGCCATATTGATTAGTGATAAGGACATGATCCTAGAGAGATGGGCTGAACACTTCCATAGTGTTCTCAACAGACCATCATCAATCAATGCTGGGGCCATTGACTGTTTACCTCAGGTTAAAGTCAATCCCTCCTTAGTGGTAGCTCCAACTGAAGAAGAGGTTTTGAATGCCATTATGCTTCTTTCCTGTGGCAAAGCACCTGGTACTGATTCTATTCCAGCTGTGATTTACAAGATAGGGGGTCCTTCACTCATACAAAAGCTTACGGAAATTTTCGAGGTCACATGGCAAGAGGAGGTGATCCCCCAGGAGTTCAAAGATGCCTCCATTTTCTATCTCTATAAAGGTAAAGGAAATAGATTGTCCTGCGACAATCATGGTGGGGGGGTCTCTCTGTTAGTCATTGCTGGAAAGATTTTTGACCAAGTCCTCCTTAATAGGCTGATCCTTCACCTGAAAGATGGCCATCTACCCGAGAGTCAGGGTGGCTTCAGAAAGGGCCCAGGAACAGATGAGATAGGGTTTGTTGTGTGATAACTTCAGGAGAAATTCCAGGAGCAAATGCTTCATGCAAGATTTTTAGATCTGACCAAGGCTTTTGATACTGCTAGTCATGAGGGCTTATAGAAAATTATGCCAAAATTTAGTTGCCTGGAGAAGTTCATCAGCGTTGTATGTCAATTTCATGACAGCATGCTTGACCAGGTTCTAGATCATAGACAATGCTCTCATACCTTCCCAGTCACCAATGGAGTGAAACAAGGTTGTGTCCTTGCTCTCATGCTTTTTAGCATGCATGATGTATTCAGACATGCTGTGAAATGCTTTTAATGAGAATGAATGAGGGAATATTGATACATGGTTTTCTGTATTCAGATGATTATGCACTCAATGCAGCCTCTGAAGCTGAGATGCAACAAAGTACGGATCACTTCTCTGCTGCTTGTACTAATTTTGGCCTAACAACACCAAGAAAATACAGGTGCTCCATCAGTTACAGCAAATGGAGAAGTTTTGAATGGTGTAGATAAGTTCACTTACCTGTTTACAATAGGCTATTAGGGAATATGCTACAGTCTCCTTCCTCAGAAAAACAACATGAATTTTGAGTATGTTTTCAGTTTTGATAAGGAAGTGACTTTTAAATAATTCTGAGTTAAATAGGGTATGACCCAAGGAGTTTGGAGTACTGGTTAATGAATTGTTTTCGCATCTCATTTTATTAATAGTTTGTGGACAAGGGCCGAATTAGAGCTGAGCCCTGTCCTCCTCGGACCTACAGGCCCAGGGGCCTGCTGAGATAGACCTGGTGCTTTGGGATGTGGGTGGAGCCAGGAGGAGGGGTCTCGCCTTTGTTGCCTCCCTAGCAATTCCAGGTCTTTGCCCGGACCTGCCTGACCACACGGAACTTCTGGCTCTCTGTCTGGGCTTGCCAGAGCACGTGGAGTTTCCGGTTCTTTGCCTGGACTGCTTGCCTGCAGGGAGCTTGGGAGCTTTGGGTTAGGGTGGGAAGAGAAGGGGAGGAGAGTAGGCAGAGTCAGGGCGGTCCTAGGATCCAGGTGTATTGAGTTTTACCTGTCCTTCACCCATGTAATCAAAGAATGTACCTACGTCACTAAAGATATAAATGTGCTGCTTGCTGAACTAATAAACGGAGTCATTCACCATCTTTCGGCTCCCGCCCCATACATTGTCCACAAGATCAGGTCCTTTGCTTAGGCAAAGGCCTGGGGCTTGGGGGGAACCCCGAGCATAGTTATGAGGCTTCGGGAGCCCATAACACAAAATGATCTCTCTTTCTTTTCCATAGTTGGAAACATGGTGGCCTATGAGCTGAAATAATGTAATTAATTAAAATTATTTTAAGGGAATAAGTAAAAAAAACCCATAAAATTCACGGCTTAGACCTTGAAAATAAGCAACAAAATAAATATCCACTTTACTTAACTGCTTGCTATTCAACAATAACCCAAATCACACAGCTTGGGAAGTTCAAAAATGTAAATGAGAGTACAAAGAAGTTGTGATTAATGGATGTCCATCTGAATCTGGTGCATCTGTTTCTTTCCAGGGGATTATAGACTCTGCTGAAAGCATGAATCAACAGGATCTTTATGGCCCCTAGATAATTAATGTTACTCTAACAGAAGAATAAGATTTGTTATTCTATTTATGACATATGACAAAAACCAAGGAATAATTATATTCAAATGCATTAGTTTCAGTTATATTAATAGTGACAGCAGGTTTTCAGCCCTTCTCCTTAAAGGCACAATTAATGCCAAAGACTTACAAGTTATACTTGGTAAAAACCATTATAGGTCAGACCTAGAAATATGACATAGGGCCTTCAGATAATAGGAATATCAGCAGGGAATGGGAATGTGGCAGACTTGGGATATTTTTATCATCTTAAATTATTGAATGCCTTCTAAACTGGAAAAATAATTATGTAATTGTTTTGTTCTCATTTCATATATAACTCAAAATTAATTAAAAGCACTTAGCATGTCTTTTAAAAATCTGTAATGGAGTGTAGAGTTAAGATCATGGAGTAGAGAAAGCAGTCAGTTGAAATTTCCCAATATTATCCCCCAAACCATTTTAAAATAATGCTTCAAATACAATTTTGTAATTGTAGAGCCAGCAAAAGGTCAGAGTGAGACATTCTTCCAGTCCAAAACAAGTTAGGAGGCCAGAAAGTGATATCTGCGACACAGGGGTGGAGGCTCACCCAAAGATTACATGGAAGAAACAGAAGTCGTAGGACCAGGAGATGGCAATAGAAGCAGCAGTAGCTTTGAAATATCTCAAGAAAGAGATAGGAAGGATTCCAGGCAACTGGTCAAAAAGAGATTACAGGGGACACATAATAGCACTGGATGCAAGACCAGAAGCTATTTGGCACCTCCGTTGCTTATACCCATGTCTGGGCCAGAAAAGAGAATTTTTGGTTAAGGGGGAGTGGAAGCCCTGAAGGGCAGTATGATTTTTGGAACAATGGATCTGGGACCCTAAGGAAGTTAGGTCCCAAAGGAGCAGGGCCTTGAAGAGCAGTAATGATTGCATTCCTAAGGAATCAGGAGCACTTACTAAATGAGAACCAGCATGCAAACCAGAAGAGCAGTGACCCCGGGTCTCCAGATTATACCACTTGGAAACCCCCAAAATTCCACACCCCTAAGCTATCTCTGAAAACAGTAGTGCAAAAAATCTTGAAGCCTAAGACAGTACCCCTAACCTCCCATTCTGGAAATAGAATCAAACTTTAGCATAAAGTTCAAAATTGAGAAATAATCTAGAAAATAAGCAAATAACAACAAAAAAGAACCTGATGATAAAAAAAGCCACAAAGATGATATGGAATATGAAGACACAAACTCAGAAGTAAATTAAGTCAAAATAGCCACAAACAAAGTCTCAAAGGAAAAAAAAATGAATAGAATACAAATGCAATAAGAAATCGTAGAAGAACTAAAATTATTTTCAAAATCATGTAAGAGTGGTAGATGATAAATTAAAGAAGGAAATGAAAACAAAGGGAGAATTATGAAAAGATAATTAACAGCTTGGGGAAAAGAAGCAAAAAGTATAGAAAAATTACCCCAAATTGATAGAATTGGCCAAATCAAAAAAAAAGGTAAAAAAATCATTGATGAAAACAACTCCTTAAAAAGTGTAATTGGCCAGATGGAAGAAGATGTGCAAAGCCTTGCTGAAGAAAATACCTTAAAAATTAGAATTCCTCAAGCAGAAGCTAATGACTCAATGAGAAATCAAGAATCAAGAAAAAAAATCAAACAAAAATCAAAAGAATCATAAAAATAGAAGAAAAGGTGAAATATATCATCAGAAAACAACTGACCTGGAAATAGATCGAGGAGATATAATTTAAGAATTATTGAAATACATGAAAGCACTATCGAAGAAAGAGCCTAGGCATTATACGTCAAAAATTATAGAGAAAAATCACCTTGATATCCTCAAAACAAAGGGTAAAGTAGAAATCGAAAAAATCTACGAATTATTACCTGAAAGAGATCCCAAAATGAAAACTTCCAGCAATATTTTAGCTAAATTCCAGAGGTCCCAAATCAAAGAGAAATACTTCAATTAACCAGCAAGAAACCATTCAAATACTTTGAAACCAACGGAGGATCATACAAGAACTAGAAGCTACAATGTTAAAGGAACAGAGGACTTGGAGTATAATAATACAGAAAGCCAAAAAGTTAGGATTATGAACAAGAATAATCTACTCAATAAAACTGAGGAGTATCATTCAAGGAAAAGTGGATATTTAATGCAATAGAGGACTTTCCAACATTTTTTAACTACATAAAAAAAAATTAAATTTCAAATAGACTAAAGAGAAGCATAAATAGGTAATCACGAAAGAGAAATCATGAGGTACTTAATAAGGTTAAACTTTTCTAATCGTTATTTATGGGAAGATGATACATACTTCTTCTAAGCACTTTATCATTATAAGCACTATATCATTATATAATTATTATCTTTAGCAAGTAGAAGAATTCTACATAGAAAGATGGCATTGGAGTGAATTGATGATGCTGTGATGATGTAAAAAAAAATGGATAGGCAAGAAAAAGGGATGCCCTGAGAGATTGGAAAGGCAGGGGAAGAATAGGATAATTACCTCACATAAAATTAAGGTTCAAGGAAGTGGTTTTACAGAGGAAGGGGAAACAGTGGGGTGGGGCAGGCAATGGTTGAACCTCACACATCTAAATTGGTTCAAAGAGGGAAAATTAGTACACATGCTCATTTAGGTGTCGAAATCTTTCTTATCTAACAGGGAAGTAAGAGGGGAAGGAGAGAAGACAAAGGGTGTTCTAAGAGAGGGTAGATAAAAATAGGTAGTAGTCAAAAGCAAAAGAGACTTTTCAGAAGAAAAAGGATGAAAAGAAAGAAGAATAAGAAGAACAAAATAAGATGGAAGGAAATGCACAGTTAATCATAACTGTGAATGTTAATAGGATGACTTGACCCATTAAAAAAAAGTGGATAGCAGAATGGATTAGAATCCAGAATTGTCCCCTAAAAAATTGTTTTTAGAAGAATTCTTGAAACAGGGAGACACAGAGTTAAAATCATTGGCTGGGTCAGAATCAATTATCCTTTAGCTGATGTAAAAAGGCAGGGGAAGCAACTATATCTTGGATAAATAAAAAGCAAAAACATACACCCAATTAAAAGGGAAAACAGAGAAATTAGATCATGCTAAAAAGGAACCATGGACAATCAAATAATATCAATAGTAAACATATATGGACCAAATATAGAGCATACACATTTTAAAAGGAAAAGTTAAATGAACTACAGGAGGAAATACACAATAAAATTGTACTGGTGGAGAGCCTCAGCTTTCCCCTCTCAGAGTTAGATAAATTGAGAATTCTACAGGTTTTACATGTAGCTCATCTGTCTCTAAGAAGGCAAAATTTAACTTCATCAAAGGTAAATTGTAAACAAATCCTAGAGATAAAAGATTCTTGGCTCAGTATGAAGGTAGGTGAAATTTAGTTTTACACTGATAGTAACAATCCAAAGAGATTTTATGATGCCATGAAAGCTATTTGTGGGCCAAAGACCTGTGGTGCATCTTAACTACTCAGTACTGGTGGAGTCACACTAATATATGATAAGAATATGATCCTGGAAAGATGGACTAAACACTTCCATAGTATTCTCATCAGACTGTCATTAACCGATGCTGAAACCAATGACTATATTCTTTAGGTTAAAGTCAATACCTCTCTATCAGAACTTCCAACTGAAGAAGAGGTTTTTAATGCCATTAAGCTCCTCTTGCGGGGCAAAGAACCTGGTGCTGATTATATTCCAGTTGATAGTTATAACTCATGGAGTCCACTGTTCATAAAATGTTGACCGAAATTGTATGGGTTTTATGGGAAAAGGAAGTTTTCCCCCAGGAATTCAAGTATGCCACCATTGTCCATCTCTATAAAGGAAAAGGACATGCATTGTTCAATGACAGTAACAAGGCTTCTCTCTCTGTGTCTTATTTAATGCTGGCAAGATTCTTGCCAGAATACTCCTTAATGAAGCTAACCCTTCACCAGGGAGCTACTTCTCTATCTGAGAGCCAGTGTGGCTTTAGAAAGGGCTGAGGAATTCTCGGTATGGTGTTTGCTGCCTGACAACTTCAAGAGAAATTCCAGGAGCTTCAGTACAGAGATCTGTACACAATGTTTGTCAATCTGACCAAGGCCTTTGACACTGCCATTCTTGAGGGCTTGTGGAAAATTATAACAAAATTTGGTTGCTTGGAGAAGTTCATCAATATTGCACGTCAGTTTCAAAAGAACATACTTTTGCAGCTTCTTGATAATGGACAAAGCTCTTGCACTTTCTCAGTCATTAATGGAATGAAGGAAGGCTGTGTGTTTGCTCCTATGCTTTTTAGCAATGTTCTCAGACTCCTTCAAAGGGGACAAAAATGGCATCTAGGTTAGCTATAGCAGTGATGGTCATAGCTCTTTCAAAAATACTGTTGGTAGCAATGGTACACACTTGATAATGTGGTAATTATATATTTTCAAAGTTATATTATTTTCATATTATTTATTTTCCTTCATATACAATATGGCTATGTCAATTAAAATTTATTTATAGATGAAATTGAAAATAGACTTTTAATTCTATTTTCTTGGGATATAATCAAGTTAGATTTAATATTCTCACTCACTGTTCCCTTACCCTTGCAAGTTTTCTCAAGTAACCTTAGGTCACTTGGGTCACAATTCTATTCTTATGATTCAGATAAACTCAGGTTACTTGGGTCAGAATTTGACTCCATCACCACCTTCGTCTTTTGACATTTACCTCCACCCTTGTAACTTCAACCTGCACTCTCCCAGTTATATCTGGGAGAAATTTGATTAATCTAAAGTTGAGCTAATTTAATCTAAATTATCAGTTCACTTGGTCTGCACAGTAATCCCATCACGTAAGAACTGACCTCATCTCCCGGTGATGCAATGGAGATGAACTGAGATGACACATCCCATCTCCTCGTTGAAATATCTTGCCAACCAGAAGATACACCTATGCTTGCTCAGATTTTGCACTGCCATTTTATTGATCACTGTACTAAACCCTGTCAGCTCTCACTCTGGGTCTATGGTCATTGAAAGAAACCACTGACCTCATTTACTGGTAACTGCTACATTACTTATAATTGATCTTGCTCTGAACTTCATCCCTCAGAATTTCTAATCTGACACATCTTAAACATTTCCAATATTTAAGCATTCGTTTTCTTAATCCTTGACCTTTTGTGATACTTACTTCACCAATTCCAACCCTAGTATCAACTTTTTCCTTAGTATCAAATTAAGGCTGTCAAATTTTACTGGTGATAATTGAATTCGATCTCCTTTAAACATCCTCTTTCACACACCAAGCCTAGATTGTTAATGTGGTTTATTTGAAAGAGCTCTGTAATTAGAGTCAGAGAATCTAAATTCTTGTAACATTTTCAATATGTCAATAGCTAACATTTGAATAGTATTTACTGTGTGGCAGGCACTGCGCTGAATGTTTTAGAATTATTATCTCATTTCATCTTCCTACCCTGATAGGTAGGACCTATTATTATCATCCCCATTTTATATATGAGAAAACTGAGGTATGCATGTTAAGTGACTTGCCTAGTGCCACAGAGGTAGTAAGTATCTGAGGCTGTATTTGAGCTCTGGGCCTCCACTGCATCACATATCTGCCTCCAAGTGATATAACCACACACTATCAATTAAAATGTCCAAGACCCAGTTTCATTCTTTGTAAAAAGGTCTTAGCAATAGGGGCACTGCCACTTCACAGTGTCATGATAAGAAAAGTATTTTATTAACTAAAACTTTATTTTTATGTGATTTAGTATATTTTCATTTCTTCCTCCTTTTAGCCTCACAGGAGGTCTTCCTGAGCCATGCCAAAACCAAATGCTTTACTCATGTCTTCAAGTCCACTTTTTTTTTACCTCTGACTCCTCAACACCAAAATTATTTCTTTAATATCTAAACATTACTCTTTCTCCAATGGTTTTGACTTCATCTTCTTCAGTACTTCAGAGATTTATTGAGCTCATGAACCTAGATATTCTATCCAACAGTCTAGACTAGAATTCAGCCAACTATAACCCAAAGGTAAAATAGAGCCACCATATGGTCCATTATCAAAGAACTTTCTTTTTGACATTTTAAAAATCATTTTAAAAAATCCACCCTTTATTTCTAAATGCAAAAAAAATATTTTTGGCTCAGGTACCATTCAAAAATAGGTGACAGCTGAACTTTTACCTTGGTCCATAATTTGTTGGCCCTTAGTCTAGACTATAACCTTGCTATATATTCTCCTCAATCTTCCTCATGACACAAATATAATCAACTGACAAATCTTGTCTGTTTTGCACAAAATTTCTTATACCCATAAACTTCTTTCTATTCATATATCACCACTTTAGTTCCATCTGTTATCATATCTTTTCTAGACTATTACAATAGCTTTCATATTGGTCACCTTGCCTCAAGGCTCTCTCTACTACAACTCATTTACAAAGACCAAAGTGATTTCCTTTTTTTTTTTAAAAAGGCTCTCTACAATCATGACCTCTCTCTTCATATCCCTTTGTGTGATACACAATTTCACACCTTTAGAGATAATTGTGGTGGAGCCAAGATGGCCGCGTGAAGGCAGCGTCTTACCGGAGCTCTCTCACAAGGTCTGTCAGATTCCTATAAAAAAGTGAATTTGAGCAGATTTGAGAGAGTCAGAGACTGCAAGCAGTCAGCGTGGGGCCAATTTCCGAGCCGGGAGAGTCTGAAAGGCCGGAGGCACGAACCTGTAGGCTCGGAGAGTGCTTGTTGCGGAGCTGCTCCAGACCAAGGCAGAAGCGGCTGGCCGGGAAATCCACGTGGGAGATGGGCTGGGAGAAAGCTGGGCACCCGAAACCAGCGGAGATCCCCAAGACTCCCAACACAGGACCGCAGTCTGTGGAAGCAACGAGAGGCAGCACAACGCCACCCATGAAACATTGTCTCCAGAAGTTTGCAGCCCAAACATATTAAACACGGCTTCTTGAACTTCCAGGAGTTCTTAATGTCCGGGTAAACAGCTCTAATCCCTCCCCTCCCCTCCCCACCCAGAGAATCCCTCGGGAAAAAAAAAAAGAACGCTGGAACTGAGCAGAAAGTAGTGGGGCTTCAGTGGTTAAATAGCAGAAGTTCATTAGTCCCAGAGGGGCGGAGTCGGCAGGGGTCAACGCCAGGAGCCCAGACGTAACCTTGCTCCCCCAGGGGAAGTGCCAGACATCAGCTCAAACAACAAACAGCTGAGACCATTGCTGAAAAGCAAGTGCTGGAGAGTACCCACAGGGAGTGAGACGCCAGGGAGCCAGACCCCTCCCCCACACCTCAGGAAACTGAAGGTTATAATTCTAGACTCACAACCCCCAGAATAAGAAAGCTGGGACAGAGAGCCCTGAGACCCACAGATAGAAATTCGATGTAAAACCAGCAAAAGGCAAACCAACATGAAGAAGAACACAAAAAAACCGACAGGCAGGATCAAAATATCAACATAGAAGAGGATAGCAATGACATTGTAGATACATCAGATACCTCAAAAGCTAATATGAACTGGTTTCCAGCCCAAAAAGCACTGCTGGAAGAGCTAAAGGAGGATTTTAAAAACCAAATTAGGGAGCTAAAAGAAAATATGGAAAAAATGGAAAAAAAATTCACTGATGAAATCAAGTCCCTAAAGAATAAGATTGGCGAAAAGGATATGGAGATTCAGAATCTAGAGAGAGAAAAGGATACCCTGAGAGGCAAAATTAACCAATTGGAAAAGGAGACTCAAAAGCAAAATGTAAACACTAACTCATTCAAAATTAGACTTGAGCAAGTGGAAGCTAATGAATCTATGAGGCACCAAGAAGTAATAAAACAAAACATAAAGAACGAAAAAATAGAAAAAAATGTGAAATATCTGATTGGCAAAACAACTGACCTGGAAATTAGATCCAGGAGAGACAATTTTAGAGTTATTGGTCTACCGGAAATCCACGATGAAAAAAAGAGCCTTGACAGTATCTTCGAAGAAATTATCAAAGACAACTGCCCAGAGGTCCTAGAACCAGAGGGCAAAATAGTCATTGAAAGAATTCACCGATCACCCCCTGAAAGAGATCCCAAACTGAAAACACCAAGAAATATTATAGCCAAATTTCAGAGCTATAAACTCAAGGAGAAAATACTGCAAGCAGCCAAAAAGAAGCAATTCAAATATTGTGGAACTACAGTCAGGATCACGCAGGCTCTCTCAGCTTCCACATTAAAAGACAGGAGAAATTGAAATATGATATTCCAAAGGGCAAAGGAGCCGGGACTACAACCAAGGATCAACTACCCAGCAAAACTAAGCATAATTTTTTCAGGCAAGGCAATGGACATTCAATGAAATAAGGGAATTCCAGACCTTCCTGATGAAAAGGCCAGAACTCAATGGAAAATTTGATTTCCACATAGAGATAATGGTGTTCCATATCTCATAAGCACATAGCACCAGTTTGATAATAAAATTTGATACATTACTTTATTTCATTAAGGCTTAATTGAGTTACAACTCTCCCTCATTATGTGAATTTAAAACTTACTAAGCCTGCAATTTAAGTTACCTGTTTTACTTTTGTAAGTCAACCACATCTAACTTTTTAAAGAAAATTAGTGAAGATAAAGATCAAATGTATCTAATGAAGTGCTGATGTTAGACATTCCAAGCTATGTAAAAATCCCCAAGTTTTGCAAAATCCCTATGCTCTGGATTGTGAAAATTCTACATTCTCTGGTTCTCCCCATAGTAGTTTGATAGCACCCACATTGCTAAAAAATATTTTATCCTTTTACTATAAAAGAACTGCCCTGTCAGAGATGTCTTTTGTTACTGAGCAGCCTTAGACCCCATTTGTTGGTAATTGCATCTTTGTGAATAAATAAACTGTGTTTGGAACTTTGTTGTCTCAGTTTCTCTTGTGCACATATTTCTATTGCACAATCAGCAGAAGTATTTTGGTATTTCAAAATAAAGCTGTTGTTTTTTTTTAACATCTTGAGGTTGTTGATAGAGTTATGCATCATACAGGGATTTCCTATAGGATGACAGAATGAGAGATTTCTACTAAAGCCAGCTTCCTCCACTAATCCATCCTAAAACAGCAAGTAACCAACCTATTAGTCAGAAAGCCATCATGAAGTTGCCAGTGTCTGGCATCATCCTAAGTTTTGGAGATAAAAAGACAAAAGTGAAATAGTCCCTACCTTTGAGGAACTCATATTCTAATAAAGGACGAAGTAATTGTCAACATAAGTATCTATAATATGTACAAAGGTAGAACAAATAATTAGAAATTCCTATGTTGAAAAGGGAATGAGTTAAAATATACAACTAATTAGCATCAACTTATTTGAAATTATTAAATGATTCAAGCCTATTTGAATGACCTTTCTTAGCAAATAGTAACAAAATACCAGGAATAGGTAGATAATTAATTATTATAGGCCCATATATGCCCTGGAGGCAAAGCACTGATTGAAATGGCAGGGTTAGGGCATATAAGTTTCACTTCTAGTTATAACAATACCCTCTAGGAATTATATAAATCATCTCATTATGTGATATGCATTTTACATAGAAAGATATGCTTGCCTCGTTTTAGAACATAGTAAGAAACTTTACTTCTGGAAACAAAGGAATATTATAGCTCGATGCGTATTCAATGATTTCATAGTACAAAGAAAGCCCCAAGGCCAAAATAACACCACTAACCACCCCTCTCCACTTTTTTTTTTTTTTCCACTTCCAGTATGTACTTTCACAAACAAATTTATGTTTGATTCTTGGCCAAGAGTCAAACAATGTACCAGTTTTTTTATGTTCAGCATATGAAAATGTTTAAGCATTTTTGTGACGCGGGATCAGAAGTTCACAGAATACTCCTGATGTTTTATAATAAGGAAGATAAGATTTTTACATAGAGCCCATCTCTTTCTTCAAGAAAGCCACAAAGAGAAAAAAAAAATTTTCTTTTGAGTTTTGTCTTCTGCAAAAAAAATATTTAAGTCAATTATAGGTTACGAATATTTTTTTTCATTCAGCATGGTAGATTCTCAGCAAGGATAGATGGCTCAGGTACACTTCAAGAAGATATTGTAAAACTTTAAATTTCTATATAACTTTAAGGTTTTCAAATAACTTTCCTCATAACAACTCTGTAAAGAAAGTAGAACAAATATAATTATCCCCATTTTATAGGTAAGAAAACTGAATCTCAGAGAAGTTGTACTTACATATCACCATGCTTAATAGTGATTAATCAATTTGATCTTGATCAATTAGAAGATTTATTTTTTGTTTCTAACCATGCATTTCTTTTTAATGCATTTTATTTTGTTTCATATCTACCAAAATATCATATATGTAGGGTGTTTAAATTTTCTAATAGTTATGACTACCATGACATTATAACTAATGATTAAAAAATAAATATGGGGGCAGCTAGGTGGCTCAATGAGTAAAGCACCGGCCCTGGTGTCAGGAGGACCTACGTTCAAATCCGGCCTCAGACACTTGACACACTAGCTGTGTGACGACCTTGGGCAAGTTACATTATCCCAATTGCCCTGCCTACACCCCTCCAAAAAACAAAAATAGCAAAAAATAAATATAACATATTGCTTCATAACCTTCAGTTATGCAGTTATCATTCCCTATCTATTTTGGTTTAATACCAAAGATATGCATATTAATAAAAGGGAAGGGAAGGTAGAAGGAATTGAGTGCTTTTTTGGTGACTTAATACATAGTCTTACATATGAGATCCTCCCTTGATTCTTCATCCAGTAATAGAGATGACTTACATCTTATGAGGTCATTATTATTTTGTGAATCCCACAGAATATTGTGACTTTTTAAAATTCAAAAACACAATTTCTGGGATATGGAATTCACATTTAAGTAACATCTTTTTAACATCTCAAGTTATTATAATGAACTTTGGACTATGCTTAAAATTTTTGTAGTTTATATGGGACAAAATCTTACATAAGCTTTATTCATTAAAATATAAAAATGGCAATAATCAAAGTAAGTATTTCATCTGAAGTCATTATTCATATTTGCTGTTTACATAAATGTCTTCACTAAAATTACAATTGCTTTTTTTAGAAAAAAAAAAGACCCTAACAGAGGCAAAAACAATTTTATCCTTTTCAAATATATTGTCAAAACAAGTTTAGAGTCTATCCTTTGAAATAATTCAATATCACAATGTCTTCCTTATTAGAACCCATTTTTTCCAGCTCCTAAAAGAAACATTTGGGGTATTGACTTTGTTCATAACACTAATTGCTTGGCCTCTTCAGAGCTTACAGTGGGTAAGTGCTGTGTATGCTTCCTTCCAACCTGAACATCTTGCCAATACAACTAAGTCACAGCCTTCACTATCCTATTATAATGCTTTTAGGACTATCCTGAAGAGTAATTAATAAATTTATGCTTTACAAATACTACAATAACAGATCTTTTGGGCTCATAACAGTATTGAGGTGACGTGAAATTTGCCCCTATGTTAGGTAAATAGGAGAGAGAAATCACAAGGGATTTAACAAAGCCCAAACTGTTACATTTTCATATATGAGGTTTATACATTAAATTCCCAAGAATGTAATGATCATAATGGCAATTAAAAGGCATCTATTTAGATGGCATGGATGTGAGTCTGTTGGGACGACCTTAAAAGAAGAATGTAAGGTAGAGTAAAAAGGATGCATTGGGAGTAGGGGGAGGAAGAAGTGGAATGGGGAAATTATCTGACAAAAGAGGCATGGAAGAGTATTTACAAAGGAGATATTGGGAAGAAGGAAGTGGCAATAGTGAACCTCACTTTCATCTGAGGTTAAGGGACTCATTAAAAGGAAGGGGTGATAAGAAGGAAGGTAGATTAAAAGAAGCATTGGTCAGAAGCAAAGCACACTTTTGAGGAGGGGGAGCATGAAAAAAAGAGAAGCATAAATAAAAGGGAATAAGACAGAAGGAAATACACAGCTAACAATCATAACTGTGGACATGAATGAGAGGAAATCATCCATAAAATGGAAGAGAATGTACAATAGATTAGAAACTAGAATCCAACAGTATGCTAATTACACAAGAAACACTCGAAACAAAGAAAAAAAAACCAAAGTTAAAATAAGAGGCTGAGAGACAATCTATTATGTTTCAGCTGAAGCAAAAAGGATAGTAGTAGGAATTATAATTCTCAAAAAAGTAAAAACAAAAATAGACCAATTTTAAAAGACGACTAGGGAAACTACCTTTTAATAAAAAGTATCATAGAAAATGTATTAATATCAATATTGAATTCACATGAAATAAATGGCACGGCATCCAAACTCTTAGAGAAGAGTTACAAGAGGATATTGTAAAAAATATACTAGTTGGGGAACTTAATTTGCCCCTCCAACACATATATAAGTCTAAACATAAAATAAAGAAAAAGAAGTTAAAGAAATGAATAGAATTTTAGAAAAGGTAGATGTCATAGATCTCTGGAGAATAATGAATAAGAATACAAAAATATAATTATTTCTCAGCTATGCAGGCAATTTTACAAAAATTGTCCATATCTCATGTCATAAAAACCTTACAACAAACACAAAATCAGGCCCAAAAAGAAGTCTCAGAAGAGTTTAAAAATTATTGTAAAAATCAAATAAGAGAGATAGAAGAAAAAGTAGGAAAAGAAATGAGAGAAATGCAAAAGAATCATGGAAAAAAGACTCAAATAGCTTCGGAAAAATATCTCAAAATGGATAAATATATACAAAAATTCACTAAGGAAAATAACTCCTTAAAAACTAGAACTGGACAAATGAAAAAGCAGGTAGAAAAGATCACTGAAGAAAATAAATCCTTAAAAAATAAAATTGAGAAATTGGAAGCTAATACTCCATGAGATACCAAGAAATTATAAAACGTGATCAAAAGGATAAAAAAAGTAGAAGGAAATGTGAACTTTCTCATTGGAAAAACAACTGACCTGGAAAGTGGATTTAGGAAAGATAATTTAAAAATTATTGGACTACTGGAAAGCTATGATAAGAAAAGAACCTGGACAACATAAATTATTGAGAAAAACTTCCCTAATATTCTAGAAATAGAAATCAAATTATAAACTGAAAGAATCTACCAATCACTACGTGAAAGAGATCCCAAAAATAAAATGCCCAGAAATATAATAGCCAAATTCCAGAACTCGCAGCTCAAGGAGAAAATACTGCAAGCAACCAGAAAGAAGCCATTCAAATATCATGGATTAATAGGAAAGGTTACACAGGATTTAGCATCCTGTACATTAAAGAACTGGAGAATTTGGAATATGATATTCCATAAGGCAAAGGAGTTAGGATTACAACCAAAAATCATCTGTTCAGCAAAACTTAGTATAATCCTTCAGGGATAAAAATTGATATTTAATGAAATAGAAGATTTACAAACATTCTTAATTGAAAGACCAGAACAGAAAAAAAATTGTTCTTCAAATATAAGAATCAAGAGAAAAATAAAAAGGTAAAAAAAAGAAAAGAAAAGACACACACAAAAAAGAGAAAACATAAGAGATTCAGTAAGGTTAAACTGTTTATATTCCTACATGGCAAGATGATATCCAAAAATATTAAGAAGATTATCATTATAAGGGCAATTGGAAGGAGTATACATAGACATAAGGTGTGGGCATGAAATGACTATGATGGGAAGATATTGAAAAAAAACAAAATTATGGAGTGAAAAAAAAAAGATTGCACTGAGAGAAGAGGGAAGTGAGAGATGGGATAGGGCAAATTATCTCACATAAAAAAGGTGGGAAAGAACTATTACAGTGGAGAATAAGATGGGGTGGGGGTGACTTTAGAGACTTTTGAGGAGGTGGAGAAGAGAGAGAGAGAGAGAGAGAGAGAGAGAAAGAGAGAGAGAGAGAGAAGAGAAGAGAAGAGAAGAGAAGAGAAGAGAAGAGAAGAGAAGAGAAGAGAAGAGAAGAGAAGAGAGAGAGAGAAGGATAAATAAGAAAAATAGGACAGAAAGAAATGTAAAATTATCACTCATAACTATGAATGTGAATGAGATGAACTCGCCCATAAAATGGAAGTACATTACAGAATGAATTTGAAACCACGATCTAACAATTTCTTGTTTACAAGAAACACATTTGAATAATAAAGACATGCAAAGTGTTAAAATAAGGGACTGAAACAGAATCTATTATGTTTCAGCTGAATTTAAAAAGGCAGAGATAGCAATCGTGATTTCAGATAAAACAAAAGTAAGAATATACTTATTTAAAAGGGTTAAGCAGGGAAACTACATTTTGGTAAAAAAAACATAAACAAAAAAAGTAATATCAACAACAAACATATATGCACCAAATGGCATAGCATCCAAATTTTTTAAAGGAAACAGCAAATAAATTATAGAGACAGTAAACCTATAGTAGTGGTAGACCTCAAGTTTCCCCTCTCAGGGCTAGATAAATCTAAACATAAAATAAATAAGAAGGAAGTCAAGGAGTTGAATAGAATGCTAGAAAATTTAGATATAATATTAGATATAATATAATAGATATAATAATATAAAATATAGATATAATATAATAATGGAGAAACTGAATGGGAATAGAAAGCTGTCTTCTTTCCTCAGCTATAAATAGCACCTTCAAAAAATGACCATGTTTTAGAGCATAAGAACCTCACAATCAAATGGAGAAATAAGGAATATTATATGCATACTTTTCAGACCATAATGCAATTACAGTTATATTTAATAAATGGCATAAAAGCAGGGATTAAAAATCATTCACAACCAAAATAATCTAATCCCAAAGAACAAGTGGACCAAAGAACAAATCATAGTAACATTCAATTATTTCATTAAAGAGATAACATTAACAATAAGATAACATTCCAAAATTTGTGGGATTCTGCCAAAACAGTATTTAGGGGAAATTTTTATCTCTTAGTGTATACATTGAACTAATAAACATAGGAACTGGTTTTCAATGGTTCAGTGAAATAAGAGATAAATGAATGGTTAATTGATTTAAAAAAAAAGAAAGAATAAAAGCGAATTACTAGTATTAAAAATGAAGAAGGTGAATGTACCACCAATGAAGATGAAACTAAAGCAATTATTAGGAATTAATTTGACCAATTATATGCCAATAAAACTGACAATCTAAGTAAAATGGATGAATGTTTATAAGCAGGCAAATTGCTGATTAGCAGAAAAGGACGTAGAAAACATAAATAAATATCTAACAAAAAATTTGACTAAACCATCAAAAAGCTCCCAGGTTTATGATTTCATTTTTTTATTTTCAATTTTATTAATCTCTCCTTGATTTTCAGGATTTTTATGTTGGTGCTTAATTGGGGATTTTTGATTTATTCCTTTTCCTAGTTGTCTTAGTTGCATGCCCAATTCATTGATCTTCTCTTTCTCTCTTTTACTAATGAACGTATTTGTAGGTGTAGGCTGCATCCCACAAATTTTAGATTGTTGTCTCATTTCTCCAATTTTTAGACCTTTATTTGTTTGAAAAAATGCTTTTGGAATTCTGTTCAAATAATCCTTAAATTTGTCTTGGCAAGCAGACCTTCAAGTATTTTTTTTCTTATCTTCAGTTATTTTAGATATGATTTTTCTTTTCACTTCTTGCTGCTGGGCTATGTTGTCAGTATCTAAAAATGTTGGCATTTATGGGGTTTATATTATATTATCTTGCAACTTTGCTGAAATTATTAACTGTTTCAACCAGTTTTGTAGTAGATTCTCTAGGGTTTTCTAAGTATACCATCATGTCTTCTGTGAGGAATCATAATTTTGTGTCTTAATTGCCTTTTTTCATTCTTTCAATTTCTTTTTTCTTTGTCTTATTGCTATAGCTAGCAATAAGAAAACCTTCAATTTTTTCTCCATAAAATATAAAGCTTGCTCTTGATCACATTTTTAGGTTCTTTTTCCACCACACAAAGGGATGGGTCAATATTAGAAAAACTATCAGCATAATTTTGCATATTGATAAAAGAACAAAAGTCATATGATTATCTCAATAGATTAAGAAAAGACCTTTTGATAAAAACAACACCCATTCCTGTTAAAAACACTAGAATAATAGGAAACAATAGAGACTTCTCAAAATGATAAACAGTATGCATCTGAAACAAAGAGCAAGCAATATCAGCAATGGAGATAAACTTCAAAACTTTCCTGTAAGATCAAAGGTAAAGCACAATGTTCCATATCACTATTATTGTTTAATATTGTACTTGAGTTGCTACATATAACAATAAGACAAAGGATTATATGAACACAATTACAAAACTTTTTTCACACAATTATAGAGCTAAACAATTGGAAAAAATATTAATTAATTGTTGGTAGACTGAGCCAAAATAATATGATAATTTTAAGTATATTAATATACTTATTCAATGCCATACCAATCAAACCAGCAAAATTTATGTTATACAGCTAGAAAACACAGTATCAAAATTCACCTGAAAGAACAAAAGATCAAGAACATCAATGGAAGAAATGAAAAAAAAATGTTAAGAAATGTCACCTATTAGTTCTAGGTTTCAAAAATGTATTACAAAGTGGTGTTAGCTGGACCAAACCAGCCTCTAACCTGTGGATAGCTGCAGTTGAGCAAAGCAGGCTAGAGACAAGGGAGACAGGAATCAAATAGAAGTTTAATTTCAAAGTGAAGGAAATGGTTTGCAAGCAAGAACATATGTGCTAAGGCCCTAGCCCTAGTGAGGTGCCCTGAGGCAGTGTGGGGAGATCTCAATACTTATGCCAATGGCTACACAATGAGCTGTAGTCCTTACAAGGAGGGGTAAGAGCAACAAGGAAACAAGTTTGATTCATGGTAGGGCTTCATGACCAGAACATGGATACTTGTCCAATACGCATCCAAGCTTAGAGAACATCTGGTGCTGGTCAAAGCAATACAATAATTATGTGATTTTGCCAAAGGGTGAGATCATCTAGAGCGTTGTATTTATGCCAAGCTCAGGGCACAACTATTTTGCTGGGCTACCTCTGGAAAATGCCTTGTCTCTTACTATCTTAGTGGCAGCGATCAAAACAATCTGATACTGGCTAAGAAATAGAAAACTGGTTCAGTGAAATAGATTAGGGACACAATACACAGTAGTAAATGACCATAGTAATAAACCCAAAGATTCAAGTTTTTGAGTTAATAACTCAACATTTGAAAAAAATTGCTGAGAGAACTTGAAAGCAGTGTAGTAGAAACTAGTCATAGACTGACGTCTCACACCATGTACCAAGATAAGGTAAAAAAATGAATAAATTAATTAAACATAAAGGGTGATAATAAGTAAGTTAGGGGAGCAAGCAAAACTGTACCTTTCCGATCTATGAATAAAGGAAGAGTTTATGACCAAATAAGAGATAGAGAGGATTATGGGAGGGAAAATAGAAAATTTTAACTACATGAAATAAAAAAAAGCCTTTGCACAAACAAAACTAATGTAGCCAAAATTAAAAGGAAAATAGGAAACTGGGAAAAATTTGCAGCAGGTTTCTCTAATAAAGGTATCATTTCTCAAATATATAATGAACAGAACCAAAGTTACAAAAATAAGAATAATACCTCAACCAATAATTGGTCAAAGGATATGAACGGGCAATTTTCAGAAAAAAAGGAATCAAAGCTATCAATCATCACATGAAAAAAATGCCCTAAATCACTACTAATTAGACAAATGTAAATTAAAACAACTCTGAAGTACCATATCATTCCTATCAGTTTGGTTAATGTGACACACAAGGAAAATCACTAATGCTGGAGGAAAATGTGAAAAAATTGGGATACTAATGCATTTCTGCAGGAGTTGTGAACTAGTTCAACCATTTCACAGAATGATTGAAAACCCAAAGGACTTTAAAACAGAGTAGAAACTTTGACCCATCAATAGCACTACTAAGTCTATATCCCAAAGAGATCAAAGAAAAGGTAAAAGGACCAATTCACTAAAAATATATATTTATAAGAGATCTTTTTGTGGTGGCAAAGAATTGGAAATTGAGAGGATGCCCATCAATTGAGAAATGGTTGAGCAAGGTGTGGTATATGATTTTTTTTTTCCTACTTCACAACAACTTTACTGTCAAAAATAACATCTTATTTATTTTTTTAATTTATTTAACATATTTAGTTTTCAGCATTGATTTTCACAAGAGTTTGAATTACAAATTTTCTCCCCATTTCCACCCTCCCACCCACTCCAAGATGGCGTATATTCTGGTTGTCCTGTTCCCCAGTCAGCACTCCCCTCTGTCACCCAACTCCCCTCCCATCCCTTCTTCCCCTCCCCTCCTATAAGGCAAGATAAATCTCTACACCCCATTGTCTGTGTATCTTATTTTCTAGTTGCAAGCAAAAACATTTTTGTTTGTTTTTGAACATCTGTTTTTAAAACTTTGAGTTCCAAATTCTCTCCTCTCTTCCCTTCCCACCCACCCTCCCCAAGAAGTCAAGCAATTCAACATAGGCCACATGTGCATCACCATGTATAATCATGCTTCTCATGATTCTTGTGTTTGAAAGTCAAATTTTCTATTCAGTTGTGGTCTTTTCACTGAGAAAGTTTGAAAGTCCTCTATTTTACTGAAAATCCATATTTTGCCTTGGAGCATGATACTCAGTTTTGCTGGGTAGGTGATTCTAGGTTTTAATCCTAGCTCCATTGACCTCCGGAATATTGTATTCCAAGCCCTTCGATCTCTTAATGTAGAGGCTGCCAGATCTTGGATTATTCTGATTGGGTTTCCACAATACTCAAATTGTTTCTTTCTGGCTGCTTGCAATATTTTCTCCTTGATCTGGGAGCTCTGGAATTTGGCAACAATATTCCTGGGAGATTTCTTTTTGGGATCTATTTGAGGAGGCGATTGATGGATTCTTTCAATTTCTATTTTGCCTTGTGGCTCTAGAATATCAGGACAGTTCTCCTTGATAATTTCTTGAAAGATGATATCTAGGCTCTTTTTTTGATATTGGCTTTCAGGTAGTCCAATAATTTTTAAATTCTCTCTCCTGGATCTATTTTCTAGGTCAGTGGTTTTTCCAATGAGATATTTGACCTTGTCTTCCATTTTTTCATTCCTTTGGTTCTGTTTTATAATGTCTTGATTTCTCATAAAGTTACTAGCTTCCACTTGTTCCAATCTAATTTTTAAAGTAGTATTTTCTTCAGTGGTCTTTTGGACCTCCTTTTCCATTTGGCTAATTCTGCCTTTTAAGGCATTCTTCTCCTCATTGGCTTTTTGGAGCTCTTTTGCCTTTTGAGATAGTCTGTTTTTTAAGGTGTTGTTTTCTTCAGTGTATTTTTCAGTATTTTTTGGGTCTCCTTTAGCAAGTCATTGACTTGTTTTTCATGGTTTTCTCACATCCTTCTCATTTCTCTTCCCAATTTTTCCTCTACTTCTCTAACTTGCTTTTCCAAATCCTTTTTGAGTTCTTCCATGGCCTGGGACCAGTTCATGTTTTTCTTGGAGGCTTTTGTTGTAGGCTCTTGCACTTTATTGACTTCTTCTGTCTGTATGTTTTGGTCTTCTTTGTCAGCAAAGAAAGAATGCAAAGTCTGAGACTGAATCTGGGTGCATTTTCACTGCCTGGCCATATTCCCATCCAACTAACTTGACCTTTGAGTTTTTCAGTGGGGTATGACTGCTTGTAGACTACATAGTTCTATGTGCAACATTTGGGGGGGAGGTGCCAGCTCTGCCACACCAGCACTGCTCCTTCCCCAACCCCCAACCGGGACTGGGCTTAGATCTTTGGCAGGCTGTGCTCCCCTGCTCTGATCCACCACTTAATTCCTCCCACCAGGTGGGCCTGGAGCCAGAAGCAGTAACAGCGTTAGCTGCCCCACCTCCCCTGCCCCTGGGGCTGGAAGGCGAACCGGGAACTCCTTCCACTCCCGCAGCTTTTCCCACTAACCTTCTCCGCAGTCTTTGGTGTTTGTGGGTTGAGAAGTCTCGTAACTGCTGCAGCTCACTGATTCAGGGCGCTAGGGCATGCTCTGCCCGGTTGCCGGTCTTGTTGGTCCACGCCGCTCAGGCTGGGCTCTGCTCCACTCTGTTCTGGTAAGCGGGGAATAGCGTGAGCTCTGTACCGAGTACCTCCAAAAACTTATAAAAAATGGCTCTGAACCGATTCTAGAACGGCAGAACCCACAAAACAGCAGAGGGATGCAGGGCTCCATCCCAGGACAACCTGGATGGTCTCTGGGTGAGGTCTATCCCACACGGAGCTGGGAGCTGGGAGCTGGGAACTAATGACGTATTTTACATTTTCTTCTATTTTTTCATTGTTTTATTTTGTTTGATTCTTGATTTCTCATAGAGTCATTAGCTTCCATTCAACCAATTCTAATTTTTAAGGAATTAATTTCTTCAGTTAGCTTTTGTGTCTCTCTTTTTTTCCATTTGACCAATTCCACTTCTAAAGAAATTGTTTTCTTCAGGGGATTTTCCCCCCATTTGGCCAATTCGTTTTTATGGACTTAATTTCTTTCTTTTTTTAATACTTTATATTCCCTCAGTTACATGTACAAACATTTTTACCATTCATTTTAAAATGTTGAGTTCCAAATTTTCTCCCTCCCTCTAACCCTATCCTCCCTAATTAAAAAGTCAAACAATTAGATCTAGGTTATATATGTGTAATCTTGCAAATAATTACAGTCACGTTGTAAAAGAAAATATAGACAAAAAACTCAAGAAAATTAAAGAAAATAAGAAGGACTACACTTCAATCTGTGTTCAGACTCCATCAGTTCTTTCTCTGGGATGGATAGCATTTTTCATCATAAATCCTGTAGAGTTTTCTTCAGTCTTTGTATTGCTGTGATCCACTAAGTCATTCATAGCTGATCACTTTCTAATATTGCTGTTATTTGGTACACATTACATTTCACTTCGCATCAGCCCATGCAAATCTTTCCAGGTTTTTCTGAGACCACCTTGCTCATCAATTCTTACAGTATAATAGTAATCCATCCTAATCAAATGCCAAAAATTGTTCAGCCATTCCCCAAGTGATGGACATCCTCTCAATTTCTAATTCTTTACCTCCAGAAAAGAGCTGATATAAATATTTTTATACATACAAGTCCTTTTCCTTTTTTGTTTTTAATATCTTTTGGGATGCAGACCTAGTAGCGGTATTGCTAGGTTAAAGGATCTGTATGGTTTTATAGCCTTTTGGGCATAGTTCCAAATTGCTCTACAGAATGGTTAAATCAGTTCATAACCCCACCAACAGTGCAATAATGTCTCATTTTCCCCACCTTTCCTCCAACATTTGTTGTTTAACTTTTCTGTCTTATTAACCAATCTAATTGGTATGAGGTAGTGCCTCAGAATTGTTTTAATTTGCATTTCTCTGATCTATAGTGAGTTAGAGTATTTTCAATATGGCTATGGGTAGCTTTGTTTACTTCATCTGAAAACTGTTCATATCCTTTTATCATTTATCAATTGGAGAATGAGTCTTACTTTCATAATTCGATTCAGTTCTCTATACATTTGAGAAATGAGGCCTTTATCAGAGAAACCTGCTTCAAATTTTTTTTCACAATTGCTATTACTAACAGTATTTTCCTCCATCCTATTCCCCCCATTTATTCTATATTCTCTTTCTACTCTGTCCCTTTTCAAAAGTGGTTTTCTTCAGACTACCCACTCCCTCAATCTGCTTTCCTTTCTCTCAACCCCCATCTTTTATCCCTGTCCCCTCCTACCTTCCTGTAGAATAAAATAGAGTTCTATACAAATTGAGTGTGTCTGTTATTATCTCTTTGAGCCAGTTCTGATGAGAGTAAGGTTTACTCACTCCCCCTCACCTCATCCCTTTTCCCCTCCACTGTAAAAGATTTTTCTTGCCTCTTTTATGGGAGAAAACATAAACCATACCACCTTTCCCTTTCTCTTTGCCCCCATACATTGCTCTCTTACCCCTTAATTTTATTTTTAGATGTCATCCCTTCATATTCAAATCACACCTAATATATGTGTATACATACATATATGCATGCATGCATGCATGTATGTATTATATACATATGCATACACACATATATATTCTAACTACCCTAATAATGAGAAAGGGCTAATGAGTTACAAATGCCATCTTCCCATATAGAAACATAAACAGTTTTACCTCATTAAGTCCCTTATGATTTCTCTTTTCTGTTTACTTTTTTATGCTTTTTTTGTCTTGTATTTGAAAGTTGAATTTTCTATTCAGTTTTGTTCTTTTCATCAAGAACACTTAAAAGTCCTCTATCTCTTTGAATGTTCATTTTTCCCAGGAAGGATTTTACTCAGTTTTGTTGCTAAGTGATTCTTGGTTGTAATCCTAGCTCCTTTGCCCTCTGGAATATCATTCCAAGCCCATCCATCCTTTAAATAAAACCTGCTATTGTTATTCTGACTGTGGCTCCACCATACATGAATTGTTTCTTTCTGGCCACTTGTAATATTTTTTCCTTGACCTGGAACTCTGGAACATGGTAGTATTTCTGGCAGTTTTCTTTTAGGGACCTCTTTTGGGAGCTGCTTGGTGGATTCTTTTGATTTCAATTTCACCCTCTGATTCTAGAATATCAGGGCAGTTTTCCTTGACAATTTCTTGAAAGATGATTCTAGGCTCTTTTTTTAAAATCATGGCTTTCATATAGTCCTATAAATTTTTCATGATCTCTCCTGGATCCATTTTCTAGGTCAGTTGTTTTTCCAATGAGATATTTTACATTGTCTTCTATTTTTTTCATTCTTTTGGTTTTGTTTTATTGTTTCTTTATTTCTCATGAACTCATTAGCTTTCATTTGCTCCATTCTAATTTTTAAGGAATGATTTTTTTCAGTGAGACTTTGAACCTCCTTTTCCATTTGGACAATTCTGCTTTTTAAGGCATTCTTCTCCTCATTGGCTTTTTGGACCTCTTTTGCCATTTGGGTTAGTCTATTTTTTAAGGTGTTATTTTCTTCAGCAATTTTTTTGGGTCTCCTTTAGCAAGCTGTTGACTCAGTTTTCATGATTTTCCTGCAGTGCTCTCATTTCTCTTCCCAATTTTCCCTCTACCTCTCTTACTTGATTTTGAAAATCCCTTATGAGCTTTTCCATGTCCTGAGGCCATTTCAGGTTTTTCTTGGAGGCTTTGGATGTAGGACCTTAGATTTTGTTGTCTTCTTCTGAGTATTTGTTCTGATCTTCCTTCTCACCAGAAATTTCTTTAGTCAGTTTTTTTCAATTGTTTGCTCTTTTCCCCAATCAATTACCTGACTTTTAGCCCCTTGTTAAATTAGTGTTTTACTTCAGAGTGGAGAGGATACTGTTGGAAATTTCAGCAGTTTCATGCAGCTTTTTTCACAGATACTTCAAAGACCTGAAAATTTTCAGTTCTTCCAAGGTGGCAATCCGAGGAGAGGTGTTTACTCTTCTCCTGGCCTGTCCTCCATTCTGTCAGCAACCAAAATTACTCTTTTCTGCTCCGGAACTGTGAAGAGAGCTCCTCCTCCTCTATAGATGACAGCTCTGCTATGCTCGTGCTCCTCCTTGCCCTCAGTCTGCCACCCAGGACTGTGATTTGGATCAAAGTATGGGCAAAGCAATAGATATTTACCTCAGTGCTACCAAAAAAGATACCCTATAATCTCCTGCTGATAAGTTGTGAGATCCCATTACCATCTATGGGCTGAGATCTCTAGAAGCAGCCACTGTTGCTACTGTTTCAAGTCACTTCCAAGGCTTTCTCCTGGTTTGCTGTGGCCAGGGGCTGTGCTGGTGTGGCCTAAGCTGATGTTCCTCTCTCACCCCGGTGCAACAGATCTTTCCTGCTAAACTTCCAAGTTGTCTTGGGCTGGAAATTTGTTTCACTCCATCTTTTTTGTGAGTTGGGCTGCTCTAGAATTTGTTTAGAGTCATTTTTAAAGATATTTGGAGGGGTTTGGGGGAGAACTCAGGCAAGTCATCTTTACTCTGCCATCTTGGCTCTGCCTCCTGCATTTATTTTATTCAATTAATTTTTGTGCTTCCTTTTCCCTGCTGTTGACTTTTTATTCATAATTCTTCTGCATAGCTCTCATTTCTTTTCCCAATTTTTCTTCTTTCTCTCTTACTTTATTTTTTAAATGCTCTTTGACCTCTTCCAAGATGACTTTTTGTGCTTGGGACCAATTCCTATCCCCTTTTGAGGCATCACATGTAGGCACTTTGACAATGTTTTCCTCTTCTGAATTTGTCTTTTGATCTTCCCTGTTACCATAGTAGCTTTCTATGGTCATACTGTATGTTTTTGGTAATTTTTATATGATGGTCTCTCTAAGCTTTGTGGGCTACAATCCAGGAGCCTGGTCACTGGATTTCCACGTTGGATCCTGAAGTGCTTGCTGACTGCCTGCTGTGCTTGGGTGACCTGACCTACTTGTTCCTGTTGTGCTGGAGTTCTGTAGCTGGCAATTTGCCTTCTGTACTGGGTCTGGAGACCTCACAGCTGGCCTGCTGTACTACTAGGCTGCTGAGCCAGCACTGATTGACTTTGGTTGCTGATCTGTGCTTTGGCTGAAAGCTTCACTCTTGCTTGCCTATGCACTGTCTGCATTGGGCTGCTCTCCATTTTTACCCAAGTAAGACAGACTTTTCCTAAAGTCCTTAGTTATCTTAACCTGCAAATTTGTTTTACTCTATCTTGTTGTGGGTTCTGTTGCTCCAGAATCCATGGACTTAATTTAACATTGTTGTGGAAGGAAACTGGCTTCTCTCTGCCATCTTGGCTCTGGCCCCCTCTCCCCTTCCTGTCCATGTCACTTTCTTAATGAGCAGAACCAAGGGAACATTGTATATAGCAACAACAATGTTGTTTTAAGAATAACTTTGAGCAACTAAACCATTTTGACTATTATAAATGCTCCCAGTTTCCATTTGATCCTATGCCATTCACTTCTCTAATCTTTTCAATCTGTAACTGAACTCATTATTCAGCTTAAATTGTTCCCTATGTTTATCCATTATCTCACTGACCAAGTCTGATGCCTTATTCAGGCTTATTCCTTCTTGATCTCTGCAGTATTTGCAGCTGTTGACTGTCCTCTCCTTATGGATATCATTTCTTTCCTAGGTTTATCAAACTTTTTCCTCTTTTAGTTTTCTTCTTAACTGTCTTAGTATCCTCTGTAAAACACGATCTAGGTCACCATCAAAGTCCCAACTTACATATATGAATATATCCCTCCTCTTCCTGGTTCTTATTTTTGCTCTTCTTATTCTTGTTCTTTCTTCCTTCAATTTTATGGATTCATCTCTGCAACATGAATATTTCTGTATGCATACATACATTTTGACTCCAGTCTTATATCACTAATGTCCATTGTAAATTTCCCACTAGGAATTTGTAATCACCTCAAACTCCGCATTTTCAAAACTGAACTCAGTATCTTTCCCTCCTCCAAAAAACAAAAACAAAACAAAACAAAAAACCCTTTTTCCTTTTCCCAATTTTGCAAAAGACTCTACAATCCCAGTCTGGTTTTGCACCCTCAGAGTTATCTTCATCTTCATTATTCTTTACCTTTACCCTTTTTAGCCAGTTGCCAAATCTTGGTAATTCATTTTTCTTCACTCACATAGATATTCTTTTGGATTTATTTGGTCTATTGCACTGGTCTTCTACTTTCCTTCCCTTCTTTAAATCCTCTCCATTCCTCCTCTGCTGAAATTCTTCCTCCACATTGCTGTAAATTATAAACATTTTTGAACTAACCATTGAGGAAAATCAAGCAAATGATTTCCTATATCTCTCTTACTTCTTGCATTTGCTTTCCTCCTAAAATACAGTCTGATCTGAAATTAATAAGAAAATATATTGCTTATGGAATTTCTAACCATTCTCATAAAATTATTGTATAAAGAAATAATTTCTATCTCATCAGCTATTCAGAATGCAGGACATAAAAGCTAAGTATATTCCAATTCTTCAGTATTAATGATGACATTTAAAAAACAAATTCCATCTTTTGGCTCATAAAATTCTCAATCTTTAAGTACAGATTAGTGATTGTTGCTAAGCATGAACCTTGGAACTAAAATAGTGAGAAAAATAGAAACAGGCAATAAATACCAACTGAGCATTTTAATGAAATGTGTTAAACACTAGATAAAGTTAATAGGTACATAAAAGTATGTGTGCTTACACTGTAATTAGATAGCATGAACATTTCATTTTTCTTTGTAAAGTACATCTCTTGTCTTGTAATTCCTTGGTGTTCATGCTGAAAGTCAAAATCAGCTATAGCAACCACTGAACAGTACACCACCACAAAGCTAGATAAAACAAGTAACTGGATGAAAGATTTTTTCAAATGTCATTCACCATGGTAAAATTTGCATGATACTAGAGTTATTCAGAAATAAAATGATTTCAAATCACGTCAAAATCAATTGTCTTATTTTTATTATCTATATTTTATCATCCTGCTGCATATTGTCAACCTGTCCAATTTCTATGTGTCATGAAGTTTCAAGAGAAAATTTTCAATTAACAGTTTTGTTTGTTTTTGTTAAATTCATGATAGATAATATTTTCAATTATGGAAAGCAGAATATATCATTGGGAACCAAAATCACAAAAGTTCAATTACTGTGATCCAATTAAACAATTCAATTATAATTTCTTAAATACTAACTATATATTGGGTGCTGTTTTAGACGCTGGAGATATAAAAAGAAAAAAGGAAATAAATGGTCTCTGGCATCAGGACCTCCTAGACCACTGAAGAAAATGACATGTAAATTGAGAATGAAATACAAAGTAAATGCAAATTCCCATGGGGAGAATATTATCAACTGATAGTATCAGGATAAGTGCACAAAAGAGGTTGGCATTAGAGCTTTGAAAAAATCTAGTGATTACATGAAGTAATGACATTTCAACTTTTGTCTCAGTCTTTATTATAATTTGTTTCTCCTTAGTATATTTCACATGTATATTAGATATTTTCAAAATCAAGATTTAAGTATTTTGCTAAATAGTCCTAAAACATATTGTTGAAAAGGAAGAGTTAAAATCCTTGTTAATTAATTAAACAGGGATAGTAAGGTACTTGATAAAGCACTTTTCTCCTCTGGCACCAGTAAGTGCACCTATGCAAATAGTTTCCCCCAACCTCTCCCTATTCTACATAAAACCAATGTAGTGATCTGAAGTGTAATGGCCTAAACCCACTTGGATATTGGACAATGTTCTCATTGTTTCTAAGAGGATCATAGACAAATAATGAGCAGGTCAAAAAGGATTGGGCTGAGAAGACAGTATCTTTCACTCCCCCATTAATCCTGGAGGGGCAATTGAAATACTCCTTGAAATCAAATGCCACTTCCAGACTCTCTGGAATAGGATTTGAGTGGGGTAGGGTTGAAGAGGATGGGGGTGTGAAAAGGAAAGGTGAGTTGGTGTGCATGGTTTTGTCCAATGTGACTGATAACTGAGTCGTACAGGGATAAGCTTTTCTTATTGATAGCTGTAGGGACAGTTACAGGCAGCAAAAGAATAATAATACTCATAGTCTGGATGACTTGAAGTTGTTGACCTGGGGAAATTTACTTGAAATTTCCAAAACAATCTAGATTATGGTGTTTCTTATGTATCTGTCATCCACCAGGATATTCTCCTTGTTTTTCCAAGCAGTTCAGCATCTTGCTACCTTCCCTAACTTCTCCCCCTTTCTTATGGGACTTCATGTTCCCTCAAAGCCCCTAACCTCTCAATTTTTATCTCCTTAAATTCCCATTCCTTAAGTGACCTGCTCCTCTGCCTCAGTCACACACAAGGATGATCACACCCTACATTTCTCCATTACTCACAAGTATTCCATTTCCTTAACTAAAAATTCTGACATTGTTCTATCTGATTCTCTTCTCATTCCACCTTTATGTGTGTCTTATTTCTCATAAATCTATAGTATTCATCATAATCATTTCTAATCTTTTCATTCCTCAGTAGTTTTATAGTCCATTGTCCCATTCACTTTCCTTCCTTTCCAATCTTGGTCTAAAAGCCGTACTGTCTTACTACCCTTAAACTGTTTTTCCCTTTATCATATCACCACTCATCACTTAAATGACTTCATCCCTAGATTACTCCCACTGCTGGCCTTTTCCAAGCCTACTCAAGTACTACTTAATGGACCTGGAAAAAGTCACAGAATCAATGATATTGACTGGGGACATTATTAAAGTATATATTCCAATTTCAACTGGGCCATTACTGTATCAAATCAATCTTTTTTGTTTCTCTCTAATTGATTTCCAACGATTCTAAATCTCTTTTTTCCTCATCTCCCACACTTCTCCCAACTCTCTTTCTCAGCTAACTAACAAGAAAATTGAAGACATTTTTTTTATTTTGGATGATGGCCTCCTCTGACCATCTCCTTTACCAGTTACTAGGCTCTCCATTCCTCTCCACCTTCTCCCACAGTTCCCATGGGGACATATATTGGTGAAAGAACTCATAGTTTCCCCACAAATCTCAAACATATAGGGCAAATTCTCACTATCTCTGATTAGTTATGGCTACAACTGATTATAATCTGAAGTCAAGTTACTGGTTTGAAATAGTTACTAAAAAAAAAAAAAAACTAAACACAGTTTAGCTTACTCCTTTCAGTTTCAGCACCATCACCAAGAGTGTGTTCTAATACACATCAAGTTGATGAGAGTAAGCATTTCAGATGATACAATGGAGCAACGGCAGGTACATTAATAGCCTCTTGTCTACTTTCTGCTGCCTAGTTTCTCATCTGTCATCTAGCCATTTGAGAAGCTGCAAACTATTGCAACATTTATTTCAGTCAGCAAAATAGGAATTGGGAGGAGACTATCGAATAGAAAGCCAAAAAGATGTCTTTTAGAGAGCAACTTGTCTTTTTTCTTTTAAGTCAAATTTAAGGCCAGATGTCACACTATGTATTTTATTCCCTGCTGACACTGTGGATGTTTTGAGAAACCTAAATGCTGTTAAACTTTTTTCCCATGTATTGAGACCTAACTTTTTTGAAATTTTTATCTTTCTCTTTCTATGTTTATGCTAGTGCTATGAGAGGTAGGAACAAATGGAAATACTGAGGAAGCCATTGGGCTGTGTCACAAAACAGACATGTGGGAGTCTTGGTGGGACACAGCAGGGCCAGCTGGGTGGGTTCATTTACAGGGACAAAGAAATCATTGAATACCACTGAGCCACATTCAAGCTGTGAGTTTGTTCTACTTTTATGTTCACTAGGTTACACCTTAGCTCTAAGGAAAAAAAAAGGACAAATATCATGCTGCGCATGAGAATAGGAGATGTGTTTCCAAGCTACACATATCTTGCTCAGACAGGTTTCATTTTTTTCAGTCAACACAGTGAAGGAATCTTTCTAAAATGTTCCTTAGGAATGGAGGCCTAGAATTCAACTAGGTTGAAAAAATATTCATGATGCCCTCTCTTCTCTTTTAAAAAATAGTATTTAATCACCAATTAATGGATCTCAAATTCTTAAATATTAACTTCTATAAAGCTAATGGGGAAAGGCAATGGGTTGGTGCAGTATGGACTTGCTAGGAGATAACACTGGTCCTCTGGAGTGGGGTGGGAGGAAATTATATTCAAAATATGGATGTTGAGTATGGATACTCAAGATGAAGATTTGGGAAGCAAAAAAATCACATTTATAACTTGATAAAATATTAATATTAAGTTTTAAAGCATAACAAACAATGATTATTGCCTTTGTACTGCATATATATGTTAGGAAAGCCTACAATAGATTTTGGAAAATGTTATCCTGGGATGAATGAAAAAAATGGAAATTCTAAATGCACCAAATAGGCCAAGATCAGAGCCACTGCGGACAGAGTGAGAGTAAGAATAGCAAAAGTGGAAGGAAAAGAAAATAGAAAAGGCTTATGAAGGTAGCCTGTTCATCAAGAAACAAAAAAAAGTGTTTAGATCCCAGATATCAGAAGAATAATACTCTAGAAGGGCCTGTATTTAAGAAAAGAAGACTCAGGTATAGATAAAAGTTTTACCCTTCCAAGGATGAAAGTGAATAGTAAAAATAGAGTGAAATAGCAATAAGGAATTTAAACCAAATATTAAGTAAACTAAGAGAATAAAAATGGGTTATTCCTGCAGTGAGTCATCCCACTAACAAGCATTTATTAAGCACTTACTGTAACCCAGGGATTATGTTACTTGTTATTGTTTGTCCTTCATTTTCTAAAAGACTAATTATATCATATTAATCATATAATTATATCTTGACTCACACATGAATTGGATTTAAGTGAGGTAGAGTTGCACAAATTCATGAGCCTCACTCTCTCTTCCAAAGCCATCCAAGTTTTGTGGCAAGAAAAAAGACAAGAATATGCAGTGGATGAATTTGGTTTCAATATCTGATGTATCTCTAAGCACTCCACAATGCCTGTGTCATGGCCATTGGAACAAATTGTTTCCATCCACTTAGTCCAGCAGAGGAAGTCTTCACATGTTTGGGGTAGACATCCTCCTCACTGACCGATTGGTTTGAGGTCTGTCAGTTACCCTCAACCTGGTTTAGCCATCTGCCAAGAGGGTTTACTGGGTTGTGGTTATGTGGTCATGTGGTCATGTTATAGCTTCTTGGAGTCACAGATGAAAGTTTTACACGGTGTAATCTCCTCTGGAAGTAATGTTGTAGTCAGAGTTTTAAATTGGAATTCAGTTAAGTAAATATCAAAATCTTTTCTCTATACACCAAGTCAACACTATGTACTTGGGGTTTGCTTTTGCTTGGATACAATTGTAATCCTAATCTCCATACTAAAAGTTATTTCTCATATCTCTTTTTTTTATTTCATCTCTAAACTCCAAACATTTTTATGGGCCTAGAGTTCTCTCCTTCCTCACTTGCACTTCCTAGCTTCCTTGGATTCTTTTAAGACTAAGATAAAGTCCCAACTTCTGCAAAAAGCCTTTACCTTTACTCCTTGATGCTATTGTTCTCCCTCTGTTAATTATCCCCAATTTATTCTGTACATATCATGTTTGCACATAATTGCTTTTACCTTATCTCCCCAGTATACTGTAAATTGAGAGCAGGGACTGTCTGTTGCATTTATTTACATTCCCAGTCCTTAATATAGTACCTGGTACATTTGTTACTGTTCAGTCATTTAACTCATGTCTGACTCTTCAAAAGAACATAGCAAGTACTTGATAAATATTAGATGGCTAACAATTTATCCTCCATTCCCTTAGAAGGGTGGGGTCCACTGGAAGCCAGGGACTTGCTTAAGCTGTCCCCCAGATCCCTCCAAAAATCTGTAAAAATGGCTCTGAACAAATTCTAGAGCTGCAGAACCCACAAAAAAGCAGAGGGAAGCAGGTCTCCAGCCCAGGGCAGCCTGAATGGAAGGGTCTATCACACAGTGCTGGGAGCAGAGCACAGCCTGTTGTGGGCTGCGCCGGGACAGACCAGATCAGGAATCAGCCTGAAGCATTCCTTAGGACTATGAATCATTGAGCTGTGTCAGGTACCAGACTTCACAACCCACAAATGCCAAAGACCATGAAGCAGGTTACCAGGAAACCTACTAGATAGGGTTAGAGAGTGGTCTGGCCCCAGCCTTGGAGGTGGCAGAGGTGGTGCAGCAGTGGTGGCAGCAGCAGCAGGAAGCTCCTGTGTCAGCTGCTCCCAGAGTCCCTGGTTCACATGGTGGGAGGAATCAAGCTGAAAACCAGAGCGGGAGTGCAGGGCTTGCTTTGCCCTTCTTGGATCTGGGTCGTAATCCTGGTTGGCGCTACTTGGGGAGGAGGAGCACAGTTGTGGCACAGCTTGTGGTGATGGTAGAGTAGAAGTAGCTCTGAAAACAGCAGAGTAGACCCTAAAGCTTGGGATAAAGCACTCTCCACTCTACATGCAGTCATGCCCTGACAAAAAGCTCAAAAGTCAAGTAGTTGGCTGGGAACTTGTCCAGGCAGCAAAAAAGGATGCAGACTCAGACTCAGACTCAGACTCTAAAATCTTTTGTTGGTGACAAAGAAAATCAAAACATACAGCCAAAAGAAGTCAACAAAGTCAAAGAACCTACATCAAAAGCCTCCAAGAAAAATATGAATTGGTCTCAGGCCATGGAAGAGCTCAAAAAGGATTCGGGAAAGCAAGTAAGAGAAGTAGAGAAAAATTGGGAAGAGAAATGAGAGAGATACAAGAAAACCATGAAAAATAAGTCAATGACTTGCTAAAGGAGAACCAAAAAATACTGAAGAAAATAGCACCTTAAAAATAGACTAATCCAAATGGCAAAAGAGTTCCAAAAAGCCAATGAGGAGAAGAATGCTTTGAAAGGCAGAATGAGCCAAATGGAAAAGGAGGTCCAAAAGACCACTGAAGAAAATACTACCTTAAAAGTTAGATTGGAGCAAGTGGAAGCTAGTGACTTTATGAGAAATCAAGATATTATAAAACAGAACCAAAGGAATAAAAAAATGGAAGGCAATGTGAAATATCTCATTGGAAAAACTACTGACCTGGAGAATTGATCCAGGAGAGATGATTAAAAAAAAATTATTGGACCACCTGAAGCCATGATCAAAAAAGAGGCTAGACATCATCTTTCAAGAAATTATCAAGGAAAACTGCCCTGATATTCTAGAGCCAGAAGGTAAAATAGAAATTGAAAGAATCCACCTCTTCAAGAAGCCTCTTGAAAAAAATCCCCCAAAGAAAACTCCTAGGAATATTGTCAACAAATTCCATAGTTCCCAGGTCAAGGAGAAAATACTGCAAGCAGCCAGAAAGAAACAATTTGAGTATTGTGGAAACACAATCAGGATAACACAAGATCTAGCAGCTTTCATATTAAGGGACTGAACGGCTTGGAATATGATATTCTGGAGGTCAATGGAGCTAGGATTAAAACCATGAATCACCTACCCAGCAAAGCTGAGTATAATGCTCCAAAGCAAAATAAGGATTTTCAATAATATAGAGGACATTCAAGCTTTCTCAGTGAAAAGACCAGAGCTGAATAGAAAATTTGACTTTCAAACACAAGAATCAAGAGAAGCATGAAAAGGTAAACCAGAAAGAGAAATCACAAAGGACTTACTAAAGTTGAACTGTTTTTTTTTTTACATTCCTTCATGGAAAGATGATGAGTTTAATTCATGAGACCTTTCTCAGTATTAGGGTAGTTGAAGGGAATATACATATATATACACATATACATACATACATACATACATATATATATATATATATATATGTATACATATAGACAGAGGGCACAGGGTGAGTTGAATCTGAAAGGATGATATAAAAATCAAATTAAGGGATGAGAGAGGAATATATTGAGAGAGGGAGAAAGGGAGAGATAGAATGGGGTAAATTATCTCACATAAAAATGGCAAGAAAAAGCAATTCTTTTGGAAAGGAACAGGGGGCAGGTGAGGGGGAATGAGTGAATCTTGCTCTCATTGGATTTGACTTGAGGAGGAAATAGCATACACACTCAAATGGGTATCTTACCCCACAGGAAAGTAGGGTGAAGGGGATCAAAAAGGGTAGAAGATGGAAGGGAGGGCAGATAGGGTGACGAGGTAATCAAAAGCAAACACATTTGAAAAGGGACAGGGTCAAGGGGGAAAATTGAATAAAGGGAGACAGAATAGGATGGAGGGAAATATAGTTAAGTCTTTCACAACATGAATATTGTGGAAGTGTTGTACATAATGATACATGTGTGCGCTATGTTGAATTGCTCGCCTTCTTAGGGAGGGTGGGTGGGAAGGGAACAGGGAAGAGAATTTGGAGTTCAAAAGTTTAAAATCAGATGCTGAAAAGCAAAAGTTGTTTTTGCATGCAACTGAGAAATAAGATACATAGGGAATGGGGCATATAAATCTATCCTTCTCTGCAACAAAGTAGGGGGAAAGAGGATTGGGGGTGGGGAGTGAGGCGACAGAAGTGAGGGCTGACTGGGGAATGGAGCAATCAGAATATATGCCATCTTGGAGTGGGGGAAACGGTAGAAATGGGGAGAAAATTTGTGACTCAAAATCCTGTGAAAATATTAAATAAATAAGACAAACTTCTGCAAAAAAGTGAAGATTTGAATTCTGGTTCTCTCTTAGTACTTTATGAAGTAACCTCTCTTTGCCTCATGTAGTTTCACAATCTGTCAAAAGAAAAGAGTGGCAGTAGATGATCTGTAAGGTCACTTTCAATTTTAAATCTATGAACCTATTTGGCACTGCCATTGGCTCCTAGGAAATGTAAAGAGTAAACTCATGGTCCTGGGATTAGACATTCCTTTTATTGAGATAATTCTATTTTAGAGGTATTCTTTTTATATAGGTCAGCCCCAAACTCATATTTAGCCTCCTCTAAAAAATGATTGAAAAAAGGACTGGTATGAAACAGGAGTTGGTAGCAGGATGAGTTTAATGACAGGATGCCTGGTAGTTCACTCCCTCCTTGTCTCTCCTTCCTTGAAGTTTTGGTGAAAAGTTCATGCTGAATGGTTGTACTCTATGTGGGAGTTGTGTGTTAAATGAGGTTGAAAGAGGAAAAATAAAAGTAGGCCATCAAAGACCTGAAATTAGGGTATAATTGCTGGGGACGGGACAAACTGTCAGGATCATATGCATAGGAAAGCTTTAGATCCTAGACTCAATCCATATGTTAGGATATTTTGGGGGAAATGGTCACATCTCGATGAGAAAAGTTGACATGAAAGACAATTTGTTTCAATTACATCAGTGCAGAGGGATCCTAATGAGGAATTCCCTCTACTAATGCAATTTAAAAGTATTCTGCAATTTGTAGTCTTAAAGAATTGGCTGTGGTAGTGAGGAGGTTTGACCTCTCTGGAATCATGCATTCAGGATGAGTCAGATGGAAGACTTGAATGCAGTTCTTCTAGACTCAAAGGCTAGTCTTCTATTCACTATGAAATAGTAACTCTATCAATAAATGTACCAATTTTCGAATTAGCTCATTTTTACTCTTTCTTATTTCTGGGATTCATCAAATCATCATTATAGATTAATAATAATCTGACAAATCTATGAGTCCAACACCCTCCTAATCCAGATAGTAAAACTGAGCTATAAAGAGGCGAAATATTTGATTAGGAAACCACAAGCCGTACAGCAAGGATTCTAACTCAATGCTCTCAATTCAAATCCCTAGTAAACTGTTTTCATGATATGTCAAAGTTACTAAAAGTACAGCAATTAAAAATGCACAAAATCAATGCATCATTCATTGATTAACTCAAAAAAACTTTTTTTTGTCGAATGTTTAATGGGAACAAGATACTATGCTGGGAGTTGGTAGGGAAAGAGACATAAGAAAGATAAATGCCCTGTCCTTAAGATGTTTACTACCCGGTGGGGGTGAGGACATAAAAAACATACAAATAACCAAGACATAAAGAAGGCTGTGAGAAATGCTTTAAGAGAGGCACAATATGTGATGGGGATTCAGAGAAGGGAAAGATGATGAATGAAATTTTCTGTTATCTTGTCTTAAGCTTAAGAATTTGGATGAAAGACTCTGGCAGATTTAATTAAAAAACACACAACTAAGTTTCTGCTCAGTAAAATAGAAAATCTAATTTAAGAAAACCACTATATTTTTTTTCTTCTGAAATTTTTTCCAGAGTTTAAATAGTTATTCCTTCCAGTCCACACTAAAGTAAATTTTTATTCAGTGACCTTATATGATTTAACACTGAATTTGAAATCACAGGGTGCTGGATGAAAAAAAAAAATGGGAACCAATTCTTTAAAAAGCAATTCCTCCCTATACTCTGAATATTAAGGAAAAAAGATATATAGAATCAACTCTGCCCCTTGTAATTAATGAGCTCTAATTATCTTTTGAGCATGAGATGGCCCCTAGCTAAAGACCTACCACCAATCCCTACTGCCTTCCACCAGACATATAATATTGTCTGGTGGAACAAAATTTAAATCTAGCTGTGCAATGACTGCTTCATGCTACAGCTACATGGCAACATGGCAGTGGGAAAGGGGTGAGAGGCCTGACCCTAACTGCGCTCTGCTTTTGAAATACAGAATGTCCTCATATTACCTCTCCTACCTATTGCCCCACTACCACCACATCCATTAACACTACCACTGTATCATGTCATATGATGTGATCAGCACCCTGCACCCTCCAGCAAAGCAAAACTATCATGTGTCTATCATTGCTCCTCTTTCCCTAGAGATGTATTAGTGTGATGGATTAATGCAGTCAATTAATCATTGATAAAGCATCAACTAGACAGTAATTTCATTACTTTTAGTTAATGAAATTTTTATTCAGTTAATATCTTAAAGGTTGAACTTTAACCCTTCTTAAGGGGAGAGATAAGTGTTGCAAATTTTAAGCACCATGGCAGCTTTTTATGGAACACATTTTTGATTAGAGGGACCTTTTAGTCATCTTTAAATAATATCTCAAAAGTCATTGTTTCCTCCGCCTGCTAGTAAATGCAGCTTAGTATGAAGGAGCTCCTTAACATCTTCTTTCAGGGGTCAGTGCCCATCTAATTGTTTTCTTTCATCATCTGAGAAATGGTTCCTAAAGACCATGCAAAGTTGGAAGAAACAGGACTACAAAACACTTTCCAATGCTTAAATTTGACCATTGGAGCTAATGAATTTTCTTTCCTTCCTTAAAACTGAAACGATCCCTCCATGTTTTTTTTAATAGTCTACTTTACTCCTTTGTAAGACAGAAGACTAGGTCAACTAATCTTTCCCTACCTAACAGAATTAAGAGACAAGTGAAATACTATGGTCTCAGATCAGCACTTTATTTTTGAATAGAAGGAGATGGGACTGGGAATTATATCCATAGTGGTAACCAGACAAGCAGAACTCATTAAACCCCCCAAGAAGTAGCAGCTTAATATTATTGCAGATTTATGTTATCAGAAGTAACTGTCACAGGTGAACATTTCCCAGAGTTTTACTTGCAAAGAATATTTTAGCTAAAATGTGGGAGAAAATAAATACTAGAGAAGGGATCTTAAAATGGAAAAGAAAAAATACCAATAAACTACTTGAACAAAAGTAATTTTGCATAAACTACATAAAATTGCAGAAGAATTGTCTTCTTGCTACAGACATAACTAGGAAGTAGATACCCAAGGGCTGTGTCTATTCCCCTGCCTCTTTAAAAAAGGAAATACTCTCAGTAATGGTGTTAATAATAGTGAAAACCCCTTATAATTCCCACATCAAAGGACAAGATCATAAAACACTTTGCATCAAGATTGTGCGTGCGTGTGTGTGTATTTATTCGGTTAAAATTCAGGCAATGTTATTTGATTTTATTGGCAAGAATCTTAGAATCAGTGTGTTGTAAATGGATAGCCAGTGCTGAATTTAGGAAAACTTACTCATTTATTCAATTCAATAAGCATTTATTAAGTACCTACTATGTGCCAGGCACTGTATTAAACATTTAGGATACAAAAAGAAGAAAAAGGCATTCCATTTGCTCAAAGATCTTACAATCTGATGGGGGAGACAACATACAAACATGTATGTACACAATAATCTGTATAAATGATAAATAGGAAATAATTTAAATATGGAAAGCACTGGAATTGAGAAGGGTTAGAATGTGAGATTTTAGTTGGGCAGGAAGCCAGAGAGGTCAGTATTCAGAAAAGATGAGGGGAAACATGGGAGACAGCCAGAGAAAAAGTCTGGAGCTGAGAGATGGAATGTCTTATACATGGAGCAGCCAGGAGACCAGGGTCACTGGATCAAAGTGTACCTGTTGGAGAGAAAGATATAAGAAGACTAGAAAGGTAAATGAAGGGGCTATATTATGAAAGGCTTTGAATACCAAACAGAGTGATTTGTTTCCATGACTGAAAACAATAGGAAGCCCCTGTAGTTTATTGAGTGGGGGTGGTGGTGACTTGAACATATTTGCATTTTAGGAAAACCATTTTAGTGGCTGAATGGAAAATTACTGGGGCCTTCTTCACTTACAAAAGGAAGAAAGTTTCAAGAAATATTAGAAATTGTAATCATTCTAGTTCAGACCTGAAGGATTTTCACTTGCTTCACTTCTTTACTTACACCATTGGCTATGTTGTCTAAATGCCAAATGTACATTTGTATAAATTACTTTTATGGAGAACTCACATAGGACAAGTGTTCACATGGAGGTCAGAAGAAGCAATACAGAACACTCAATGTCTCTCTGAAGAACTCTGGAAATGATTGCTCGATGTGGGAGACAATTGCATAGAACTGCTGAGCATGGTGTGCCTGCATCAAAGAATCCATTGTAGTCTATGAGGAAATCAGAATTGCAATGCTCAAAAAAAACATGCAATGTACAAATTCAGAGACATCTCCTCTCCAAACGTTTATGTGGACTATTTGTGCCCAACCTGTTGTAAAGCCTTCCAAATTATACTGGTCTGATCAGCCACAGTCAGACACACTGTACTTTAACTCCAATATAGTGGTATCATTTTGATCCTCTTTAAGAATGAAGGACAACAACCAACCAATGAACCAACCCACCTTGAACCCTAAACCTCAATGAGTGGAAAGGACTTGTGTCTTCTTTTCTTAATATCAGAATTTTAAAGCTGGAAGACTGAAAGGTCATCTAACCCAACGTCTACATTTTATTTTATTTTTTATTTTAAGGTGGTCTTATTGGTGTCATTTTACTTCATTCATTTTCAAAATGTGCCTTTTATCTTCTCTGGACTCTCCCTTACAAGAAAAAACATACACTTAAGCAAAACCAACCAATGAAATTGATACTTAGGATAGCACATACAATGTTGTGTATCCCTAATCTGCCCCCTCCCTACTGAGAAGAGGGAAGTGTATTTCTTCAACTGTTCTCTAGAACCAAGACTACTGTAGCAGAAGGTGCACTGATTTTAGAAGCAGAGGACCTGAGTTGGAATCCCATCTTTTGCTACCTATAACATATAAGAACATGGGTAAGTCTTTTAACCTCTCTGGGCCTCATTTTCTTCATGTGTAAAGTAAAAGGGTTGGAATAGATGCAAAATTCACTCCAATTTTATACAAACTTCGTGACAATGTCATGCAAATATCACAACAATATGACACCAACATCATTCCAGTATCAAACATTACACCAAGGTCAGCAAAATCATGCCAATGTTTTAACAGTGTCATGTAAACATCACACTAATGTCATGCCAACAATACATCTCTATTAAACATCAGATGATATAATACCAATATAATGGAAATATCGTGCCAGTGTCACACAGGCATCACACCAATGTCAGGCAATATCAGCCAATGTTACACTATTATTAAACATCACACTAATGCTATGTTAATATCATGCCAATGTCACACCAATATTAAACACTGCACCAATTCATGAAAATGCCAAGCCAATTTAACAATATAAAAAATCATGCCATTGTCATGTAAACATCACACCAATTCATGCCAATATTAAATAGAATGCCAATATCACATAAACATTATATCAATCACATGCCAAAGTCATGGTAATATTAAACACCACCAAAAATATCATGCAAACACCACACTAATATCATGCAAACATTATGCAAATGTCAGCCAACCACGTGCCAGATATCATGCCAATATCACACCCATAACATAGCAATTTCATGTTGATGTCATACTGATACCATGTCAGTGTCACACAAACATCATGACAATGTCACACCAATTTCACACCAATATTAAACTTCACACCAATATCATGCAAGCATCACACCAATGTTAAACAGGCATTGACACATCATCAATAAAGGCTAGTATCATGCCAGTGTCATGCAAACATCATGCCAATTTAACATCAACAGTAAGCATAACACCAATTGTAACAACAACGTTACTTGTCCTACTATGACTGTGTAAGGTCAATAACATGAACACACTGGAGGGCTACTAGCACAGGTTCTTTGATCTGCTTTTCTAAGGAAAGCAATGTTAAGGGGTTAATAATCTTACTTTAATTAAACATACATATATCATTCACTTAGTTCAGGGGGAAAAGTTAGCACCCCAAATGTCAGAGAACACACAAACAGAAATTACAAGCCAAAATTATATAAATAGAGCAAAATAACACAAATCAACAAACAGGCTTCTAGCCATCTGACCAAGACATTACATGCATCATTACCAGAGAAAGAAGCACCAACATCAGGATTTTTCAAAGCTGGGGGGCTCCTTAATAGCTACCCAGAGTCTCATCTGGTCAAATCACAGGACACTCTTCCAGTGAGTGAGCCACAAAACAAAATGCTAATCTCAGAACATGTATACCCTGTTTAGGGCCCTGGGGCTTAGCATCTACTTAGCAAAAGGGTATGAGAAAGATCTCTAATCATTAGCACCACCTTATATATATTGTTTCCAATCAATGACTTGATTAAAACAAAGGCAATACTCAAAAGCATTTGATTGCCTTAGTGCTGAGAAGTACTCCAAAGCAAAAGACAACAAAAAAGTCCCAACCTGCTAGCAATTACACTAATGTCACAGAAACATTATACTGATGTCATGCCAATGTCACACAAACACTAAACCAAATTCATACCAATATAACAAGCAAACATCACATTTCTGTCACACCAACAGTACACCAACATTAAACATCCCACCAACACCACACCAATTTCACATAAACATAAACTATGACTCCAATATCACACACAAATACAGACAAAAAGAAAGAACACAATATGAACTGGTGATTATATCCTAATACTCCTCCCCCTACCTCTCCCTTTACCCATTTGGAAGTTGCACTATACAAAAGCTGCAAGTATTTACTTCATGGACACCATAACTTTATTTAGTAACTCAATGTATTAACTTTCTGTCATTACCTTGGAGCAATCAATCTATTGTTTTATATTGAGTTAATGAATGTGATCACTCTTCTTGATTGAGATAAAGGAAAGACAGCTGCTACAGAAGAGAGAGGAGCCATGAAGGGGGTATGAGGAAGAAAAGATTCTGAATTAAGGAGAGGCTCAGGTTTTCTTTGCCAGTTATGAGTAGCTCATACTATTTAAGAGGAAATTGGAAGCCAATAGTAGTGGTACATAAGTATAAGCTACACTTAATTGCAAAGTCCTTTCTGTATTTTTCTTCAATGATATCCTATGGAGCTTTCTATCAACCCCTTTAAGGTAGGGCCCTAAGGTCAGCATAGGTACTCAAAATAGTCATATAAATGACTGGAGACCAGAAATGAAGATAGATCTGGTAAAGGTGAAAAAGAAGTTTAAATACAGTAGCCTCTCAGAGCTCTACAGCAGTGTAACAAGTCATCTTTACCTACTAAGGGAACATAGACCTTTTCTGAAACCAGCAGTATAAAAGAATAGAGAATTGGTAGTATGGGCTAAACAGAGATGTATGACAACATTGGATCTATGAGAGCAAAAGAATCTATTTTAGAAATAACAGTTAAAGCAAGGATATCAGGAAGAAAACAAGCAGGATTAATAATAATGACTATAAAAATAGACTAAAGGAAAACGAACAGTGATAGAAAAGTAAATTTTAAATGAATATGTACTTCACAGCAAAGGCAATTGAGTCAATGCCACAGTGGAGGAAAAAAAACTAAGAATCAAATAATTAAGTGAAAGGGTCAAAAAATTAAAACTCTTAAGAAAGAAAAAAGAAGCTTAAGAAGAAAACAGGTAATCTAGTACCAAAAACAGAAGCACTATTTTTTAAAGTAGACTCAACATAAGAAAACAGTATTTTAACCAAAAAAATAGAGGTATAAAGAAAAATAAATTGTATAAAGTAAAAATAATGTGGCATCTACCAAAAAAAGCAAATTGAATTTGAAGATAGGTCATAAAAATAGAATCTAAAGGATGTAGATCTTGTAGAAAAATGTTACAAAAAATAAAAACTAACTTATTTAGGGAATTTAGAATTTAGGCAATATAAGATTATTCAATTAAAAAAATCAAATCAGATGTCAAAATATAACTTGAAAAAGAACTACTGAGTGCAAATAGCAAGAAGCCATAAGTCCCACTTTAGAACAGGAACTAAATGTAGGTAGATAAGAGGAAGTCTATTAGAGTTTAAGAATGATCCATCAATTTGAGTAATACAGAATTACAAGAAATCAAAGGAAAACACATCTCAAAATAATGTGTCCTGTGAAACTATGCCTGGTAATCAAAAGAAATAATTGCACAGCAATACAAAAGATTATGACATTCCTACAAAAAAATCTAGAGGGGATCAGGATATTTAACATGGAAATTGATTAAACAAGAAACAGTTAAACTCTTTCAGATATCAAAGAAAGACTAAGAAATCAAATCAATGTTTTAACATGTCCAGGACTAGATTAGGCCACAATTAAGGGCTAAGGAAGTTTGGTTTATTCCAATTTTTCTATTAGAAAAACTTTAGCTAAAAACAAATTTTACAAAAGGGAATTAAGTTTTTGGAGTTTCATCAGGGTGCAATTTTGAAAGGACCTGGGTCTTTTTTGTTTGTTTGTTTGTTTTTAAATACAATAGCTTAACATCAAAAAGGGACAAATAATGAGTGAAAAGACAAAGATTAGGATTGGGTCCCCAGACTTGGGTTACTCAGTACTCCTTTCTGAAAGTTATTGCCTCTTTTAAAAACTAACATCTCTGAGAATAGAATTTAGAATATCCTAAAAAGAAAATGAGTAGTGTTTGAAATGATTCTTTAAAAATTAAATGAAGCTAAAAATAATAGATGAGGTGGTGGTGGTGGTGGTGGTGGTGGTGGTGGTGGTGGTGGTGGTGGTGGTGGTGGTGGTGGTAAAGGAAATTTTATCTGAGATGGGAATGGGAAGGTATGATGCCAATCAGTGATTAAATATCTTTCCCACCCATTCAATAGGCCTCAGGTAGGGCTAAGGGAGGCTTGATTAGAGGCAGGCTTACACCCTTTACTTACTAAGTGCTAAGCCCCAGGCCTACACTTTTTTGCTGCTTGGGTGGGAGAGGAGTGTATATTCCCAGAAGGTAGCCATTAAGGTCAGAATTCAGCCCAATGAGAAGTAAGAACTCCAAGACAACAGAGTTCAGAATCTGCAGACTAGGAAGCTACAGAACTCAGAGAGCTGTGGAGAGACAAGAGAGAGATGCAGAGAGAGTGCATAGTGGAGAGTGGAGACCAGAGAGCTGTGGAGACTGGAGAACTAAGGAGAGGAGAGAATTCAGGCACACAGACAGTTGGGGTTCATGACTGTTTACAGGAAGGCCCCAGCAAGGGGGAAAGGTTACAGGATGACTTGGTTCTTTACTGTAACTGTGTTTTAATTTCTTGTCACATTGAGGCAGACTTATTTGTTTTGGAATACAATTACTGCTATGTCAAATTGGGGTTATTGGTTTTGGGATTTCATCCTCTGGTGTCTAAATAAATGTTATACTTCCCTTGCTTTCTACCTAGAGAATCTCTTATATTTTGTGGTTCAGACCTATACAGGCATATTCATGGTCATCTTTGAGGTCATCAGTCTTGCCTTACTGATACAGAAGGTAAAACAGAAAAGATGAGAAACAAAGAAAGGGAGAGATAGAATGAGACATAGAGAGATAGAAACAAAGAGTGAGAGAGACAGAGACCTTCAGAGGGAAAAAGACCAAAGGTATAGATGATGAGAAAAAGAGAATAGCAATAAAAATGAACCCAAAATATTTGGGTTTGTGCAGGATAATAGAAGAGAAGGTATCAGGATCGGTTTAGCATAACCAAAGCACATTTAAGAAAATAGACATGCATTTAAAAGATGAGGAATATAGAATAATAGAGATAAAGACATGAATAAACACACATAAAATGTGTGTGAATGAGTTTAAGGAAAGAAAATGCAAAGCATTTAGAAGCCAAAATATGAATGGATTAAATTTTTATAGAAAAAAAGAAAATAGAAAATCTATTTTTAAAAGTCAAAAATTTGCTTCATAAAATTAGCATACTTGAAGAAAATTTTATTATTATAAATATGTTGCTGCTGCTGCTGCTTTAGACAACTCTAAAAACAAGGACTGCAGTAGTATTTTAATAAAACAATAATAATGTGATTATACAAAAGGAGATAAACAGGAAAACATTGTGTTTAGAGGCAATAAAGATGAAAAATAACAAAATTAAATATATATATATATATGTGTGTGTGTGTGTGTGTGTGTGTGTGTGTGTGTGTGTGTGTGTATCCCAAATAGCAACACAACTAAAAAGCTTTTTCTTAAAAGCAAAGTCATTAAAAAAGACATTTAAGAACAGTACAATAATATTGGGGAAATCATGTTATTTCTCTCTATTGATTAAATAAAATTGAATTGTATTAATTGATTAAATACAATTAAAAATAAAGAAGGATATATAGGTATATTTGTGTGTGTGCATATGTGTGAATGAACATACTACTGGAAAATCTAAATTCATTTAACCTGTTGCAACTTCTGAATAGTAATCAAAGTGCTTACATATATTCCTCAACTTCCATCACACCTTTATACTTGTTGATAATGTAGTACAGCATATGGAATCATAAGCAGATATTGAAGCAAAAATACCAAGCACGTGCTTTACATACAATATTTTAAAGTATTAGCTGGAGACTAAGAAATGACATGACAAATAATGAGTCAAAGAACAAATCATCGAAACAAGTAATTATGGCAAAAAAAAATTCAGAAAGCAGGAGAAAATGTCCCAAAATTGATGAGATGCCACTAAAGCAGCTCTCATAGGAAAATGCATACACCTGAGAATTTTTTAATATTAGTGAAAAGAGGGCAGTGAATTGAGAATACAATTCAAAAGACTAGTTAATAGGCACAATAAAGCCGTAAAAAAGGATATTTTTTAAATCTTAAAAAATAAGAGTAGGGAAACAAAAAAATACAAAGAAAAGTAACTAACTATCAAAAGAGCTCATTTTAAAGGACCAACAAAATCAATAACAAATTAGCTAACCTGACCAAGAAAAAAGAGCATAAAATCAAATTATCAAAAAAAAGATACATTCACAATAAAGAGAAAAGAGATAATTTTCTTAAATTAAAATATGCAAGTTTATGACAGCAAAACTTAGAAGTACAATGAAGTGTATAATTATTTACAAAAATTTAAATTACACAAATCAACCATACAAGAAAGGGATATCAAGTATCATATAAATATCCTGACACAGGGAAAATTAAAATTCCCTGTGTCAAATGGATTTACAAGTGAATTCTATTAAAGATTTAAAGCACAATTAATACTGGTGCTCAAAAATAATTCTCAGAGACAGAAGGCACTCTACTAGTCTTCTTTAATGAAACAAATATGATCATTTCCTAAACTAGTGAAAGACAAATCAGAGAAAAAAAAGTTTTATAAATCAGCTTTACATAAAAGTGCACGTATGTATATGCTAAATTTTAAGTAAAATCTTTACAAGGAAATTGAAGTTATACATAAGATAGTTTATTATTACCAAGTTTGTTTCCATCAGCAGTGAAAGAATGATTCACTACTGGGAAAGCAATTAACAAAATTAATCATAATAACAAAAACCACATTATTACTTCATTAAGCTCAGAAAAAGCCTTTGGCAAAATGTTGGACTCAATTATGTTAAAAGCTCTCCAAAGAATATGTGTAAAACAAAGTCTTAGCATTATTTGCAATGGGAAAGCATTAAAATTTTCATAGCACAAAACAAAGTCTCCCCACTATTAAATGACATTTCTTAAAACGTTAGAAGGAACACATGAGAGGACAATTAAAGTTATAAACATCAGCAAGAGGACATATATTATTTCTACTTCCAAATAATATGATAATAGCTTTTAAAACTCTAAAGAATTCTTTGAAAAGACCAGCTGTGGTAATTGATTGCTTTAGAAAGGAGCAGGATAATAATAAATCAATAAAAACATCATCATTTGTATAAAATACATGTAAAAAAGAAACAATAAGAAAAAATATACTAAAATACCTACAAAATGCTTTAACCAACCAATATGCATGTCATATTAATATATGTACAACTATAAATATACTTGATAGTAATAATAATTAAAGAGTAAATAATGGTTATAAGTACAGTATTTTGTACAATTATATGCCAAAAAATAACAGAGCAAATGGATGGGTACTTACAAAAGTATAAGATACCCATATTAACAAAAGAAGAAAAACATTAAAAGCAACAATATGAGAAAAAAGAATTTGAACAAGCAATAAGTGAACTTGCAAAAAGAAGAACCCTAGGAATTGATGTGAAGTCTAACATTAAAAGAATAATTAATCCAAACAATACATAAAGTGTTTTTAAGTAGAAGATGGGATTTATCCAGTCTTTTTCAATGATACTAAAATGGTTATCAATAAGCAAGGCATAATAAGGTAAAAAAGAGAAAGAAAAGGATAGATCAATATCACTTGGAAAGATTGATTCAAATATTTTAAATAAAGGTTAAATGCTGTACAAAAATGGGTTCAATTTAAATTAGGAATTCAAGGTGGTTTCAATACAAGGGAAAATATAAAAATAATAAATCACATAAAGAACAAATAAAAACACACGATCATGTGAAAACATGATGAAAAGGCTTTAGATAAAATCCAATAGCTTCTTCTGTTTAAAGTTTTTGGAAGCTGAGGAATCAATGGACTTTTCCTTAATATAGTGAATAATATGCATATAAAAATCACACAAACTTAATATATCCAAATTACACATTTATTTGTAGCTCATTTTGGTATATGTAAGATGTTAGTCTAAACATAATTTGTGCCAAAATGTATATCAGTTTCTCCAATAGCTATTTTCAGGTAGAGATGTGTTCCCATAATAGTTTATATCACTAGAATTATGAAACACCTAGCTATGGTTTTCACTTGCTCCTCTTTCTTTCCTTATCTAATCTGTTCTATTTTTCTCCTTTTCTGTTATGCAATCAAGTTTGAAGTAGTTTTTTAATGAATACTACTTTATAATGTTGTTTGAAATCTGTTAATGCCATCTGATATTAATTTTTTCTCTTTATATCCTTTAATATAGTGTTTCTTCAAATGATTTTTTGTTTTAAATTTTGCCCTAGATTTTCTCCTTGAAAATTATATTCTTCTTGCACTAAATATATAAAAAAATTCCAGTGGTCACTATTTTTATTGCTTCGACAGGGCCTAAACATGAGTAGTGTATATTCATTTATTTATTTGCCTTTCTAATTTTTATTTTCTTTACTTTTCTTTAAAAAAATTATTTATTGTTTCTCTACCACTTTCATTATACCTATGCTTCATCCACCCAGAGAACCCTCTATTATTTAAAAAAATGATATTTTAAATTTTAAAGTAAAAAAAAATGAGAAAGAAATCAGCAGAATCAACCAATACACTGAAAAAGTCTGAAAATAGATGCAGTATTGCAACATACTTGTGTCTTCTACCTCTGTAAGAGTAGTGAAGCCATATTCTCATTTCTGTGCATTGAAGACATGATTCTTCTTTGTAATTTTGCAATATTCACTTTGATTATTTCATTTATATTCTTGTTATAACCACATATATTATTTTTTATTGGCTCTGCTTATTTCACCCTTCATCAGACTGTCTAGAATTCTCCAAGTGTCTGTGTAGTCATCATGTTTCCCATTTAATACAGCATAGCAAAAATTAATTACACTCATTTTCAACAGCTTGTTCATCCATCACTCAATTGGTGGATAGCTGATTTATTTCCAATTCTTTGCTACTATAAAGTGGATTGCTATAAATATTTGGTGAATATGTGGGAAATTTCTTATTAATGACCTCCTTAGAGTATAATCCCAGTAAGAGAAACTGTGGGTCAAAGGGCATGGGCATTTTAGTGACTTTATATAATTACCAATTGCTTTCCAAATGGTTGTATTTATTCACTCTACCATCAATGCACTATTATACTTATCTTTCCATAAACTGCAAATTGACATTTTCACATTTTATCATCTTTGCCAATTTTCAGGGCTTTAGGTGAAAACTCATTTTTTAAATTTAAATTTCAATTATTTCTTTAGTGATTTTGAATATTCTTTTATACATAAGATAATTTTGCAATACTTATTTTGAGAATTATTTGCTGATATTTTTTTAACCATTGAGTCATTGGTAAGTGGCTTTTGGTGATAGATTAGATAGATAGATAGATAGATCGATAATAGAATTGGACATTTCAATGTTTGATAAAACAGAAATATATTACTTAGAAAAGAATTCCACTTTATTTCTTAAAATTATGGGAAAAATTGGAAGGTGGGCTGGCATACATTTAACTAAAAATAATATCTTTTGCCACAGTCTTTTTATTCCAAATAAATCTGTGACCTTGGCATTAAAAATCATGTGATTAAAAAATGAAGTAAAAAACAGATTTTCTATATTTGACATCTTTAGTTTGGCTATTCATTTGTAACTAAACATGAAATGGTTAAAACTAAATAGAAATAATTACAAAATTTAAAACAAATATGTTCTGTTTCATTAAACTGAAAAAACTTAACAAATCAAAGCATCTAGGATAAGAAGGGACATAGTAGAAAGAGAAAATAAAATATTTGTAACAAATTTCCAAGCAAAAAGTTTAATGTTTAAAATATCTAGACAACTAGCATATATTTATGTATACACCAATATACATTTATACGCATAGATTACATATATATCTTGGATACCAATTTATTATCTGAGAAAATTGATATAAAATTTATTTTCTTTTTGACCACATGTCTTCTTATCCTATGTTTTCTTGATGATAGCCAGGCAGATAGATTAGGTAGATAGATAGATAGACTTTGTATCAATTTTCTCAGATACTGGTTTGGTTTCTAAGCTATATATACAATTAACATATTCGTTGTTGATATTCAATCATGTCCAACTCTTTTAGACCCCATGGACCATAGAAGACCAGGCCCTTCTATCCTGCACTTCATGTCAAAGTCTCTCTAAGTTCATGTTCATTTGATCCTCTGCCATCTTCTTTTCCCTTTCCCTTAAATCTTTCTGAACATTAAGATCTTTTTCCAATGAATCCTGTCTTCTCGTTATGTGGCCAAAGTATTTAAGTTTCAGCTTCAGTGTTTGACCTTTGAAGGAATAGTCTGAATTAATTTAAGAATTGACTGAGTTGATCTTGCTGTCCAAGGAACTCTCTGTCTGATTCGGCAGCACGCCATTTTCCTTGTAGTCTAATTCACGCAGTCACATATTGCTATACAAAAAACTAAAATAAAACATTACTTTGACTATACAGATATACATATGTAAATACATGCTCGTCGTGCACATAGGTATGTATGTATATGCGTATATGTATATGTGTATATGTGTACACACATATATGTATGTATATGTATATGTGTTACAAATATCTTCACTGCCTCCCGCCCCTTAACCATGTTCATTTTATCATATGATACATTAATTTAGTTCATGTAGAAACTTTTCATTGTCATGTAATCAAAGTTACTGTTTTACATTTTGTAATTGCCTTTGTTCCTCATTTGGTTAAGGAGAAATCTCTGATACTTGTCTATCAAATGTTTCTGTTCTATTTTTCATCTAATATTATTATCTGACTTTTGATACTAAGGTCACATATCCTTTTTAAATTTATGAAATACAATGAAATGTGTTGGATTAAGTTACTTTCTGTCAGAATGACTTCCCGTATTCTATTAATTTTAGTTTGTTTAAAAATATGACATTCTAATTAAGTAATTAATGTTGTTTTCTTTATCAAGCGCTGTCATTGACTTCCATTGTTTATGAGTCTTTCTTGTGTAGACTGTTTCATTGACTTATTTCTCTGTTTTTATCATTACCAAATGCTATTTACCAAATGATGTTGATTATTGTGCTTTGTAATAGTTTGAGAACTGAAAGTGCTATTCTCCCTCAACCTTATGTTTCTTTAATTTCTCTTGATATTTAAGATGATTTGTTTCTTCCAATTAATTGCATTTATTCATTGTAATACAAATATCATGTTCTTGTAAATTAATATAATTGTAATTTGACATTGGTAAAATAGCAATTTTTTCTAATTTTATTGTGGCCCAAGTATAAACACTGAATATTTCCCATTCCATTTAGTTGTTGTTTCTTGAAAGAACACTTTCTAATTGAATCTATAAAGTATTTTGTGTGCTTTAGTAGAATGATCCAAAATATTTTAATGCATTTTACCTATTTTAAATGAGATTACCCTTTCTATTATTGTCTTTTGGATTTTGAAATTAAATTTAAATATTATTTGATTTTGAGTCTTTACTTTGTAGTTTTCCAAATCTGCTGATACTATTAATCATCTCAATTAGAATTTTCCTGATTCTCTAGCACCTTTGAGGTAAAATGTCAATTCATCTTCAAATAGGGGGAGTTTGATCTTCTCTTTACCTATATTTATGTATTTAATTTATTCTTTTTCCCCTCTTGCTGTTATTTCTAGGATTCCTAGAATTATATAAACATAGTTGGGAGGTGGGGCATCCTTGATTTACTCCTACATTTATTGGGAAATATTTTTTTTACACTATCTATTTTGCAAAGGATTCTTGGAGTTTTTTTTTAATTTACTTTTTATGACATTAAAGGAAGCACCACCTATGCCTATACTTTTAGAAGTTTTAGCAAAAATGATAAGTGTTGTACTTTGTCATAGGCTTTTCCTAAAACTATTGAGCTAATTATTTGGTTTCAGATGTTTATAGTTTTATGTGATTGGAAAAAGAAATGAGTAATTCAAGAGAATTATGAAAAAAGAGGCAACAACATGGAAAAAGACACAAAAATTATCCAAAGAAAATAACTCCCTAAAACATGGAATTGGCCTAATGGAAAAGGAAGAACAAAAAGTCAATGAAAATATAATTCCTTAAAAAATAGAGCTGGGCAAGTGGAAGCTAATGACTCCATGAGACATCAAGACAGGATAAAACAGAATTGTATAAATACATACACACATTCATATATGTGTGTACATATACATATATACATACACATGTGTGTGTCTATACATACACACCTATGAAAATGTGATATTTCTCATTGGATAGCCAACTAAGCTAGAAAATAGATCAAAGAGAGATAATTTAAGGATATCTGAGAGTAATGATCAAAAAAGCAAAGCCTGGACAATATCTTTCAAGAAATTATTGAAGAAAACTTACCTTATATTTTATAAACTGAGGGCAAAATAGAAAATGAAAGAATTCACCATTCATCTCCTGAATGAGAACTCAAAATGAAAACTCCAAGGAACATCATACCAAATTCCAGAGCTCAAAGATAGAGGAGAAAGTACTGTAAGCAGCAAAAGAAATAATTAAAATATCATGGAGATACAGCCATGATTATACAAGATTTGGCAGCTTCCGCATTAAAAAACCTGAGATCTTGGGATATTATACATCAGAAGACAAAGGAGTTAGGATTACAACCAAAAATCAACTACCCAGCAGAAGCTGAATAAAAAAAATGATCTCCAAATACGAGACTCAAGGGAAAACATACCAAGATTTCAAAAAAGAAGAAAGAGAAAATACAAGCAATTCAATCAGCTTAAACTGTTTATATTAGAATATTGTAAGACAATATTTGTAACTTAAGAATTTTATTACACTAAGGGCAATTAGGAGTATATTTAGATAGAAGGAGGGGCATAAGGTAATTCTAATGGGATGATACCCAAAGAAACAAAATAAAGGGATGAAAATGAAGCTTGTACTAGAAGAAGAAAGAGGAAGGAGACAGAATAGGGCAAATTATCTCACATAAAAAAGCAAGAAAAATGTATTATAATGGGGGAAGATGGAAGGTTGAGGGAGTAAAGCTTAAACTTCACTATCAACAGCATAGACTCAAAGGGGAAAGAACATACACACTCACTTGAATACAAAAATATACCTTGTGAAATGGATGGGGGGAGATAGGGATACTAGTATGGGAGGTGGTGCTGATAGAAGGAAGGGTGGATTAGGGGAGATGGTGATCAGAAGTAAAGAACTTGTAAGGAGGGACAGGGTGGGGGTAAAAGAGAGAGAGTGGGATAAAGAAGGAAAACATGCCATGAAAAGAAATACACAGTAAGTTATCATAATAATAAATGTACATTCCCCAGTAGCAAGACCTCCTTGTGTTCCCATGTAGCCCTAGTCAGGCAGGCATCCCCCAGCAGTGGATCTCCAAGTATTTCTGTGCAGTCTTGAGTGGGTAAGCATGCTCCAATAGTCAGACCTACCCCTGCTTCAGTATGACCCCAGGTGATATACTTTTGCTTTTGCTTTTGCTTTGTCTGAGATCAGGATTGCTACCCCGACTTGTATTACTTTTTACTTCAGCTGAAGCTTAATGTATGCTACTCCAGCCTTTTACCTTTACCCTGTGTGTATCTCCATTTCAAATGTGTTTCTTGTAAACAACATACTCTAGGATTGTAATTTTTAATCCGTTTTTCTATCCATCTCTGTTTTATGGGAGAGTTTATCCCATTCACATTCATAGTTACGATTACTATTCATGTCTTTCTCTCCATCATATCCCTCTGCCCGTTTATGCTTTTCTTTTTCCTTTTTCTTTCCCACCTCACTAGAGTTTTGCTCTTGACTTCCTTCTCTCTCAATCTGCCCTTCCTTCTCATTCTTTGACTATTTTCCCAAACAATCTATGAAGTATGGGAATTAATTGTTATTTAAAAGTTTGATAGAATACACATGTAAAGCCATCGGGCCCTGAAGATTTTTTCCTAGGGAGTCAATTGATAGCTTGCTCAATTTCTTTTTCTGTGATGGGGTTACTAAGGTATTTTGCTTCCTCTTCTGTTAACCTGGGGAATTTATATTTTTGTAAATATTCACCATTTCCCTAAGGTTGTCAAATTTATGGGCAAACAATTAGACAAAATAATTCCTAATTACTATTTTAATTTCCTCTTCACTGAAGGTGAATTCACCCTTTTCATTTTTGATATGAGCAATTTGGTTTTCTTTTTTCTTTTTTTAAATCAAATTTCCCAACGGTTTATGAATTTTATTGGTTTTTTCATAAAAGCAGCCCTGAGTTTTATTTATTAGTTCAATAGTTTTCTTGATATCAATTTTATTAATCTCTCCTTTGGTTTTCAGTATTTCTAATTTGGTATTTAATTGGGGATTTTCAATTTGTTTTTTTTTCTATTTTTCTCAGTTTCATGCCCAATTCATTGATCTCCTTTTTCTCTATTTTATTCATGTAAGCATTTAGAAATATAAAACTTCCCCTAAGAAGTGTTTTTTCTGCATTCCATAATTTTGGTATATTGTCTCATTATTGTCATTCTCTTGAATGAAGATATTTATTGTTTCTATGATTTTTTCTTTGACCCACTCATTCTTTAGGATTAGATCATTTAGTTTCTAATTAATTTTTAGTTTATCTTTCCATGGTCTTTTATTGCAAATAATTTTTATTGCATCATGATATGAAAAGGATGCATCTTATATTTCTGCCTTTCTGCACTGGATTGTGAGGTTTTTATGCCCTAGTATGTGGTCAATTTTTGAGTATGTGCCATGTACTGCTGAGTAAAAAGGTGTATTCCTTTTTATCCCCATTCAGTTTTCTCCAGAGGTCTATCATATCTACCTTTTCTTTTTTTTAATTTATTTTTATTTTTAGTTTACAACAGACGGTTCTACATAATTTTGAGTTCCAGATTTTCTCCCCTCCCTCCCCACTCCCTCCCCAAGACAGCATGGAATCTCATATAACTACCACGAATGAGTTCACATTGAATTAATTTATACACTAGTCAAGTTTCGGAGAAGAATTACGACCAATGGAATGAATAATGAGAAAGAAGAAACAGAACCAAAAAAACAAAAAAACAAAAACAAAAACAGAAGAGAAGAGAAAAAGGCGAGCATGAAGTGTGCCTCAATCCACAATCAAACTTCATAGTTCTTTCTCTGGTTGTACATAGCATTCTCCATCGTGAGTCCTTTGGAGTTGTGCCTGTACCTTGTGTTGCTGAGAAGAGCGAAGTCTGTCAGGGTTGGTCCTCACGGAGTCCATATATCTGTGGTTGTGTACAGTGTTCTCCTGGCTCTGCTCCACTCACTCAACATTATGTCGTGTAGGTTTTTCCAGGTTGTTATGAAGTCTGTATCATCCGCATTTCTTATAGCACAATAGTATTCCATTACCTTCGTATACCACAGCTTGTTCCGCCATTCCCCAATTGATGGGCATCCATTTGATTTCCAATTCTTGGCTACCACAAAAAGAGCCATTATAAATATCCTTGTACGTATGGGTCCTTTTCCCGCTTGTGTGATTTCTTTGGGAATATCTACGTTTTCTAAAATTCTATTCCCCTCTTCAACTTCTTTCTTTTTTATTTTTAGGTTAGATTTATCAAATTCAGAGAGTGGGAGGTTGAGTTACCCCAGTAGTATAGTTTTGCTGTCTATTTCTTCCTGTACCTCCCTTGGCTTCTCCTCTCAGAATTTATATGCTATACCACTTGGTGCATATATGTTAAGTAATGATATTGCTTCATTGTCTATGGATAGACTAGGATAGCTTCCTTCCTTATCTCTTTTAATTAGATCTATCTTTGCTTTTGTTTTGTCTGAGATTAGGATTGCTACCCCTGCTTTTTTTTACTTCAGCTGAAGCATAATATATTCTACTCCAGCCTTTAATGTTTACCCTATGTGTAATCACATTTCAAATGTGTTTCTTGTAAACAACATAATGTAGGATTATGGTGTTTAATCCATTCTCCTATGTCTCTGTTTTATGGGAGAGTTCATACCATTCACATTCACAGTTATGATTACTCTCTCTGTCTTTTTCTCCATCCCATTCTCCCCCAGCCCTGTTTATACTTTTATTTCTCCCTTCTGCTTTGCACTCCTCAAAAGAGTTTTTCTTTTGACCACCATCTTCCTCAGTTTTCCATTGACTTCCATTCCCTGTTCACTCCCCTCCCTTATCTTAACCTTTTCCACTTGCTGCTTCTTTCCCTCCCTTCTAACCATCCTCCTCCCTTTTCTTTTCCCTTTTCCCTCCTACTGCCTGTGGAATAAGTTTGATTTCTATACTTTTCAGAGGATGTTATTCCCTCCTTGATCCAAATCCAATGAGAGGAAAGCTCAAATATTGCTTCTCCCTCCTTTCTTTCCCTCTACTATAATATGTTTTTGTGCCTCTTCATGTGATGTAATTTACTCTTTTCTACCTCCTCCTTACCTCTTCTCCCAGAACAATTCCTTTATACCCCTGAATTATGTTTTTTATCATCATATCAGTTACTTTATACTGATAGCCTCAGTCTATGTATACCCCTTTTAATTGTCATAATAACTGTACCATTCTCAAGATTGACACACACATCATATATAAAACAATATGATTCTATATAAAGATGTAAACAACTTGCCCTTATTGAATAACAAGGTTTTCCCCCCTGATTGCCTTTTTATGTCTCTCTTGGGTTTTGTATTTGAAGATCCAATTTTCTACTGAGCTCTGGCCTTTTCATCAGAAAGGTCTGGAATTCCCCTAGTTCATTAAATGTCCTGCTCATCATTTCTTACAGCACAATTGTATTCCATTACATTCATATAACACAAATTGTTCAGCCATTTCCCAGTCGATGGGCATCCCCTCAATTTCAGTTCTTTGCCACCACAAAAAGAGATGCTATAAATAATTTTTACATGTGGATCCTTTTCTGTTTTTGTAGGATCTTTTTGGGATACATGCTGAGGAGTGGTATTGCTGAATTGAAAGGCATGAACATTTTTATAGCCCTTTGGGCATGGTTCCAAATTGCTCTCCAGAATGGTTGGATTAGTTCACAACTCCACCAACAATACATTTGTGTTCCAATTTTCTCAGATCTTCCCCAACATTCATCATTTTCCTGTTTCTTCATGTTAGCCAACCTGATAGGGGTGAGGGGGTACCTCAGAGTTTTTTTGATTTGCATTTCTCTAAGTGATTTAGAGCATTTTTATATGACTATAGATAGCTTTAATTTCTTCCTCTGAAAACTGCCTGTTCATACCCTTTGACCATTTATCAATTGGGGAATTACTTGTATTCTTAAAAATTTGACTCAGTTTTTTTATATATTTTAGAAATGAGGCCTTTATCAGAAACATTGGCTGTAAAAATTGTTTCCCAGCTTTCTGCTTCCCTTCTACTCTTTGTTGTGTTGGCTTTGTTTGTGTAAAAAATATTTAATGTAATCAGAATTATCCATTTTGCATTTCACAATGTCTCTTGTTTGCTCATAAATGTGAGGACACTACTATGGAAGAATGCTTTATACTCCGTAATAAGTTTTTTGCTTCATGGTTTTCTCTTTTATAAAAAAATTTAAGTCTAGAGAAGAGTAGGACAAGACAGAATATCAATGCTTCTAAAGAAAAATATAATGCAAAAACAAAAGACTTAAATGAAATTTTTTTAAGAAAATACTTAATCAAAAGAGCTGGTTGGCCCATTTTGGAGAGTAATATAGAACTATGCCCAAAAGGCTACAAAAATGTGCATACCTTTCAACCCAGCAATACCACTTCTAGAGCTGTATCTCAAAGAGATCATACAAATGGGAAAACGACCAACATGTACAAAAATATGTAGAGCAGCTCTTTTTGTAGTGGCAAGGCACTGAAAATTGAAGGGATACTTATCAATTGGGGAATGGCTAAACAAGTTGTGTTATATGAATGTGATGGAATACTATTCTGCTATAAGAAATGATGAGTAGACAGAGTTCAGAGAAACCTAGAAAGATTTATAGGAACTGATGTTGAATGAGGGGAGCAGAACCAGGGGAACATTGTACACAGATGCAGCCACATTGGGTGTTAACCAATTTTGATAGACTTGGCTCTTTTCAGCAATGCAAGGTTCTAGGACAACTCCAAGGGGATCATGATGGAAAGTGTTACCCACATCCAGAGAAAGAATTACAGAGTCTGAGTGCAGACTGAAGAATACTCTTTGCTCTTTCTCTTTTGTGTTTGGTTTTGTCTTGTTTCTTCTTTCTCATGGTTCATTTAATGTGACAACATGTGTAGTATGAATGTATATGTAGAGCCTATCATAGATTGCATGCCATCTTGGGAAAGGGAGAGGGAGGAGGAGAAAATTTAAAACTCAAAAGCTTGTGTAGCTGAATGTTGCAAGCTAAAAATAATAAATAAATTTTAAAAAATTAAAAGATCTGGTTGAAACTCTTTCTACTGTGCCATTTTCTTCAAAAAAATAATTTGTAAAATTTATGATAAAATTGTAACATGATATGTAGCAAATAGTATTTCAAAGCATCATTTTTAGAACTATTAAAAAAGAGAAATTTGCCATAAATTGTCTTTCCATAGCATTTGTGCTATCAAATTCTCTCTACTTTCAGATTTAATGTAGGTTTATAAAGCTGGAGTTTTGTTTTTCATCAGTTTTTTTTTGTTAATATCTTACAGATGACTAAATTTTGATATGAAAGGAGACGCTAATCGTTGTGTAACTCTCCCCTTAGAAAAAATTTAAAAAATGATTTCTTTAATTTCCTGTGGCTAATTGTTTCTTATTCAGAATTCCATATCTACTATTATGCTAAAGAAATGTTGAGACAACATTCAGGTTCTTTTCTGTCTGAATTTCATAACTTTGCTTGTCATTCTCCTTGCTCTTTTCAATTATAGTTTTGATACTAGTGTTTCCAATAGATCTTACAACTTCCCATGATAACCTTTCCTTACTGCTTTTCCTAATCCTGTCTCACTGCCTCTGACTTTTGACTACCTTCTACTTTCTATATCTCAGGATTATCCACTATTATAATTTCAGTGGCTATGAATTTTTCTAATCTCCCTATATCTTAGGGTTGATATGGTGGAAAAACAACAACAACACTGGAGTGTTGTATGAGGAGTTCGACACAAGTAAAAAGGAGAGAAGTTTGTGCCCTCTTATTTTAACTAAATGACCTAAGAATTCAGGTATTTGTACCTCTAACTTTCTTTTTGAAAAAAAAAAAAAGCATTTGAAAATTCACCACCTTTCAACTGTGACACTCGTTTTATAAAATGTATTAATATGTGAATAGGATTATATTCAATTGAACGCCTTATTTCTGATGCATTTGTTTTACTTGGACGTGAAGGGAAGAACTAGAAGCAACAGGTTTAAATTACAAGGGAGTAGATTTCAGCTATACAGGAAGGGGGAAAAATACTTCTTTCAAATGGCATACCAAAGGAGATATTGAGCTTTCTGTCACTGGAATTCTTAGGCTAAGAATGGATTACTACTTAAACAGAATGGTATTGATAAAAGTTTGGTTCTGAATAGGCATTGGGCTAGATAACTTTCCACTCTGGGGCTTTTAAATTTTATATTTCATTATACTTTGATGTATTTTTTCCTGTCTAATTAATTCTGAAAATCAATGTACTTCAAATTTATGTAATAAGAAAAAGTCAGAAAGAAACAGAAACAGAGATACACAATGACAGAGACAGAGACAAAGGAAGATTGATGGAGACTGAGAATATCTAAATTCTTTATTCTTAAAAAAAATACTGAAATAATACCCAAGACCTTATAAGCACAGTCTAAAAAGCATGGGCTTGAGGTAGATGTAAGATGGCATAGTATAGACAGGAACCCAGCTGAACTCTCCTAACATCCTCCTTCAAACAACTTTAAAATAACTACTCAAATCATTTTTTAAAGCATAAGAGCCAAAAAAAGTCAGAGTAAAACATTTTTCCAGTCTAAGGCAATTTAGGAGGTGTATTGGTAAGGCCAGATTTATGACCTCGAGGATAACATGCCTGAGTGGTTTGGAATAGCAAAGTAGGCAGAGGAAGTATAACATTTATTTAGAAAACAGAGAATCCAATCCCTGGTCCAGTAATTCTGATTTGATATAGCAGTAATTATATTCCAAAAGTAGTAAGCCCACCTCAATGTAGCAACAAGGAAATTATAACACAATGTAATAGCAAGGAACCAAGTCATCCTGTAACCTTGCCGCCCCCCCCCACCCCCACTAGGGCCTTCCTGTAAACAATCAGTCAGGAATCCTAATTCTCCAATCAGCACTCTCTTCTGTAGGTCTGTTGATGCTGGCTCTCTCAATGTCTGCTCTTCAGCGCACTCTTGATGTCTGCTGCCTCAATGCCTTCTTCTCAGTTCTGCTGCTCTCAGTTCTGCTGCTCTTAGTTCTGTCCCTCTTCAATTCTGGTTCTCTCACACTCTGGATTCTCCTTATGTACATCCCTTGCCAGCTGTCTGATTGGCTAGAACTCAGGTCTCTGATTGGCTGAATTCATGATTGACTAGAACTCAGTGCACATACCATTGACTCTGTTCTTAACACCTCCCCTTAGGGCCCTGAGGGCTTCGTTCCCAGTCAGCAAAACAGTGTGGGTCTGAGGCTTAGTACCCAGTGAGTAAAGATATTAGACCTGCCTACAAACAAACCTCTAATTAAGCTTCCCTTAATTGGCCACACCTGAGGTCTACAGAGTGGGGGGGGTGGGGGAAGTCTTTAATCCCTGATTGGCATCAGGAAGATGTGGGCCTGCCTCTGCTACAGCAATAGTACCAGTGGCAGACATTGGAGGTAGCCAGAAGAGTGGTGGCATTAGGGGTAGTAGCAGTGGCAGCAGCAGTAGCCTTTGGAAGTCTCAGCTCAGAGAGGATAAAGGACTCACTTGATTGTTAAAAATAAATAAGAGGGGACTCTCTGCTGGTATTGGGTGAAACTGAAGCTGATTAGAAACTGCATTGTCCATAGACAGTTCTGGGTTGCAGTTCCAGGAAGAAGAGGAGCATGGGTACCTGGTCACAGTTTAAAGACAGAGAGGAGTTCCAGCCCTTATAGCTACAGAGGGGCAAGGTATCGTTCCAGGTAAAGACCAGATCATAGAACAGGAGAGGAGAGATACACTTTTTTCTCTGATCAAATCACCTTGGAAGCACAAAAACTTGCAGACCCCTTAAAACTTGGAAGAGTGCCTGCATATCCACAGATGAACAGAGGCCAACTTTGACATAAAAGTCAAAGGCAAGAAAAAGACTAGAAAAATGAGCAAAAAAATGACTAGATCATGAAAAGCTTCCAATCTGGCAGGGAAGACTAAGAAATAAATTCAGAAAAAAAAATTATTAAAACAGCTACAAGTGAAGCCTCAAAGAAAAATGCTAATTAGAACCAAGTCCAACAAATATTTCTGGAAGAATTAAAGAAATAGATAAGTATGGCTGTGGGAAAATTGGGGAAAAAATGAGAGTGATGCAAGAAAATTTGAAGAGATAATTAGCAGCTTGGAAAAAGAGGCACAAAAATACTGAAGAAAACAACTTTGAAAGTAGAATTTGGTGTACTTGTAAAAGACATTAAAAATTGAAGAAAATAACTCCTTCCAAAGCCAATTTGGCCAAATGGAAAATGAGGTAGAAATATTCACTGATGAAAATAACTTCTTATAAAGCAGAATTGAACAAATGAGAGAAATGATACTTCTTCCAAAAGCTTGCTGAGGAAAATAATTCCTTAAAAATTAGAATTGGAAAACTGGAAGTTAGTGACTCTATAAGAAATCAAGAAAGAAAAAAAGTTAAAGGTTAAAAAAGAAGATAATGTGCAGTATCTCATTTAAAAACCTGAAATGGAAAGTAGATCCATGAGAGTTAATTTAACAATTATTGAAGTACCTACAAGCCATGAACAACAACAAAAAAGAACCTAGACACTATACTTCAAGAAATTATCAAGGAAAACTGCCCTGATATCTAAGATCCAGGGGATAAAACAGAAATTGAAAGAATCCAACTATTACCTCTTGAAAAATATCTCAAAATGAAAACTCTCCAAAATATTATAACCAAATTCTAGAGCTCCCAGGCCAAGGAGAAAATATTGCAAGCAGCCAAAAAGAAATAATTCGAATATCATGGAGCCACAATCAGCAGCACACAGCATTTAGTAGCTTTCAGGGTAAAAGAGGAGAGGGCTTGGAATATGATATTCTGGAGTTCAAAGGTACTAGGATTACAACCAAGTATAATCCACCCAGCAATACTGTGTATAATTCCTCAGGATGAAAATGGACACTTACTGAAACAGAGGAATTTCAAGCATTCCTGATGAAAAGAACAGATCAGAATAGAAGAAGACTAAAGATAAGTATGAAAGAGCATTCATAAATAAATTTAAATTATTCATATGTCACTATAAGGGAAGATGATATATGTAACTCCTAAGAATATTATCATTATTAGGGCATTCAGAATAGTCTACATAGATAGAGGACATGAGTATGATATGATTATTTTTGGATGATCTGCAAAAGAAAATGAAGGTGTGAAAAGGAGATATGGACTGGGTGAAGGAAAAAGATCAAAGTGGAATAGGGAAGTAAAAGAGGCACAGAAAGAAGAGACTTTGTAGAAGACATAAAAAGTGGGATGGGGTGGGAGGCAATGCTTGAACTTTACTCTCATTGGAATTGGTTTGTAGAGGGAAGAATTGTGTGTGTGTGTGTGTGTGTGTTTGTGTGCGCGCGTGCACGTGTGTGTGTGTACTCTTATTTGGGGACTGAAATCATCCCTTTAGGACAGTAGGAGAGGAAAAGAATAAGTGGCATTGAGGGAGTTATTGATAAATGGGAGGGTAGATAAAGGGGGGCAGTGGTCAGAAGCAAAACAGACTTTCAAGCAGGGACAGGATAAAAATAGATCAAAAAGGACAAACAAAATTAAAAGGGATGGAGGAAAATACATAGTAATTATAACTGTGATTATGAATGGAATGAGCTCACCTCTAAAACAGAAATAGGTAGCAGAATGGATTACAAACTAGAATATAATGTTTGTTTACAAAAGACACACTTGAAACCAAAAGATATATACAGAGTTAAAATAAAGGACTGGAGCAGAATCTAATATACTACCTCTGAAGTAAAAAGGGCTGGGATATCGATCATGATCTCACACAAAGTGAACGCAAAAAATTGACCCAATTAAAAGAGACAACCATAGAAACCAAATTTTCCTTAAAGGTACCATAGACAAGAAAGCAATATTAAAAATCATTACAACAGGTTTATCTGATAAAGGCCTCATTTCTCAAATAACTAATTAACTGAGTCAAATTTATAAAAATAAGATCCCTTCCCCAAATTATGAATGGTTAAAATATATTAACAGGCATTTTTCATAAGGAATCAATATAGTCATATAAAATGTTCTAAATCCCTATTGACTAGAGAAATGCAAATTAAAACAACTCTGAGGTGCCACCTCACACCAATCAGAAAAGACAATTGCTGAAAATGACAGAAATAAGAACACTAATGTATTGTTGGTGGAATTGTGAACTGGTCCAATCATTATGGAGAACAATTTAGAACTATACCTAAAGGGCTATAAAACTGTGCATACCCTTTGGCTCAGTACTACTAGGTCTGTATCCCAAAGAGGCAAAAATCAAAGCAAAAGGACCAATATGTACAAAAATACATATAGCAGCTCTTTTTGTCATAGCAAACAATTGAGGAAATGTTCATCTACTGGGGAATGGCTGAACAAGTTGGGTCACATGATTGTGATGGAATATAAGAAATTACAAGTGGACTGATTTCAGAAGGAAATATTGCAACATTTTTATGAACTGATGCAAAGTGAAGTGAGGAGAAATGGGAGATCATTATGTGTGGTAACAATTTTATAATGATGACAAATTGTGGAAGACTTGGCTATTCTGGTGAATTCCAAAGAACTCATGGTGAAAAAATGCTATCCACCTCCAGACAGAGAACTGATAAATTCTGAATACAAATTGAAGTATGATTTTTCTCCTTTTGTTTTACTTTATTATTTCTTTCAATATGGCTAATATATAAATACACTTTGCATTTATGTCACATGTATAATTGATATCATTTGCTTCCCTTCTCAATGGATGAAGGAACACTGGGAGGGAGGGAGAGAATTTGGAATTAAAAATTTAAAAGTAAGCAATGTTATAAATAAATACATCATAAAAATTTGAAGATGTGGGCTTGAAATCTTAATTTAAAAATTGCTCATCATAGAAATTTGTTAAGTTGAGACTCCCAAGTAGAATGTCTTAATGAACTCTATATTATATTAAGAAAATAGAACATATAAGAGCAAATGAACAGCATTATAGATGAAGAAGCGCAGAGGAAAGCATGCTGCAGTACATTTGGGTGAAGAACAATGGAAGGAAAAATAGACATCATATTACTGGGTTTGGACCATTTGCACAGAAGGAAGAATTAGATAAAAGCATTGTGGAAATGAGTTACAGTCCTTTCCTAAGACATTATATTGTAGTGATATAGGACTGAAACTCTCCAGACAATTGTTTTGCCTTTTTTGAAAATATCTGTCAAAATCAGAATATCTAGGACTTGCCTTATAGATAATTTTCTTCTTTTGTAATAAGGAATTGCCATATACACAGAACATTTGAATTGGTGTCTCCATGTGGAGGTGGACTAAAGCACAAGAAGAACTGATATTCTCTAACTGAATTTGATCAAAAATTCTATATTATATGGATATTGGAAAGAAAATCCTATCAAAAAACGATCTCTGAATGTGGCATGTTCAAGTATCCTGAACAAATTTCACAGTACATTTCCCAGAAACCTCTTATGGAACAATTTATAGATCCCTATCAATTAGACACATCAAACCTGCCCTGAATTTCCCAGGATGTTCCCTAGGAGGAACTTTCTGTGCTCTAGGGGAAAGAGGTAGTCAAAAGACTTGAATTCTAGCTATGAATTTGGTATTATTCATTATCTTGGGCTAATCTTTTCTCCTCTTTGCTCCTCAATTTCTTCATTTGTTAAAAAAAAAGGTTTTTTTTTTATGTGATATCTAAGGCCCTTTCCAGTTCTAGCCATCCATGAGTATGGGATTTTATTGCCCATAGAAAAAGAGAAGAAGGGGGGGGGCAGAGCCAAGATGGTGGCTGGAAAGCAGGGACTAGCATGTGCTCCCCGCCAAGTCCCTCCAAAAACCTATAAAAATGGCTCTGAACCAATTCTAGAACAGAAGACCCCACAAAATAGCAGAGGAAAGCAGGGCTCCAGCCCAGGACAGCCTGGATGGTCGCTGGGTGAGGTCTATCGCACACGGAGCTGGGAGCAGAGGGAAGCAGAGCAGAGCCCAGTGCAGGTGGTGGCAGGACCAACCAGACTGGGAGCCTGGTGGAGTGGACCCTAGCGCCTTGAATCAGTGAGCTGTGGTTCCCAGACTTCTCAACCCACAAACACCAAAGACAACAGAGAAGGTTAGTGGGAAAAGCTGCTGGGGACAGAGTGAAAGAAGGAGTTTGCAGTTCAGCCACCGCCCCGGGGGCAGCAGAGGTGAGGCAGCTACAGAACTACAGCTGCAGTTGCTTCTCTCCCCAGGCCCAACTGGTGGGAGGAATTAAGTGGTAGATCAGAGCAGGAGTGCAGAGCCTGCTGAAGATCTGAGTCCAGGCTGGGTTGGTGGTTCTTGGGGAAGGAGGAGGGCTGGTGTGGCAGAGCTGGCTGTAATAGCTCTGAAAACAATAGCACATCCCCTCAAGCTTGGAACAAAGAACTCTTTACAAGCAGTCATACCCCAACAAAAAACTCAATGGTCAAGTAAGATGGCTGGGAACATGGCCAGGCAGAGAAAACGCACTCAGATTCAGTCCAGACTTTGGAATCTTTCTTTGGTGACAAAGAAGACCAAAACATACAGACAGAAGGAGTCAACACACCAAAGAGCCTACAACAAAAGCCTCCAAGAAGACCATGAACTGGTCTCAGGCCATGGAAGAGCTCAAAAAAGATTTGGAAAAGCAAGTTAGAGAAGTAGAGGGAAAATTGGGAAGAGAAATGAGAATGATGCAAGAAAACCATGAAAAACAAGTCAATGATTTGCTAAAGGAGACCCAAAAAAATACTGAAGAAAATAACACCTTAAAAAATAGACTAACTCAAATGACAAAAGAGCTCCAAAAAGCCAATGAGGAGAAGAATGCCTTGAAAGGCAGAATTAGCCTAATGGAAAAGGAGGTCCAAAAGACCACTGAAGAAAATACTACCTTAAAAATTAGATTGGAGCAAGTGGAAGCTAGTGACTTGATGAGAAATCAAGATATTATAGAACAGAAACAAAGGAATGAAAAAGTGGAAGACAATGTCAAATATCTCATTAGAAAAACCACTGACCTGGAAAATAGATCCAGGAGAGATAATTTAAAAATTATTGGAGTACCTGGAAGTCATGATCAAAAAAAGAGCCTAGATAGCATCTTTCAAGAAATTATCAAGGAGAACTGCCCTGATATTCTATAGCGACAGGGCAAAATAGAAATTGAAAGAATCCACAGATGGCCTCCTCAAATAGATCCCAAAAAGAAATCTCCTAGGAATATTGTTGCCAAATTCCAGAGCTCCCAGATCAAGGAGAAAATACTGCAAGAAGCCAGAAAGAAACAATTTGAATATCGTGGAAACATAATCAGAATAATCCAAGATCTAGCAGCTTCTACATTAAGAGATCGAAGTGCTTGGAGTACGATATTCCAGATGTCAGTGGAGCTAGGATTAAAACCAAGAATCACCTACCCAGCAAAACTGAGTATCATGCTCCAAGGCAAAATATGGATTTTCAAAAAAATAGACGACTTTCAAGCTTTCTCAGTGAAAAGACCAGAGTTGAATAGAAAATTTGACTTTCGAACACAAGAATCAAGAGAAGCATGAAAAGGTAAACAAGAAAGAGAAATCGCAAGGGACTTACTAAAGTTGAACTGTTTTGTTTACATTCCTGCATGAAAGATAATGTATATGATTCATGAGACCTCAGTATTAGAGTAGCTGAAGGTAATATGCATATGTATATATATATATGTATATGTGTGTGTACATGTATGTGTGTGTATATATATGTGTGTGTATGTATGTATGTATATATGCCTCTGTGTGTGTGTGTGTATATATATATATATATATATATATATACACATATATATGTATAGAGAGAGAGAGAGGACATAGGGTGAGTTGAATATGAATGGATGATACCTAAAAGAAATAAAATCAAATTAAGGGATGAGAGAGGAATATATTGAGAGAGGGAGAAATAGAGAGATAGAATGGGGTAAATTATCTCACATAAAAGTGGCAAGAAAAAGTAGTTCTGTAGGAAGGGAAGAGAAGGCAGGTGGGGGTGGGGAATGAGTGAATCTTGCTCTCATCAGATTTGACCTGAGGAGGGAATACCATATACACTCAATTGTGTATTTTACCCCACAGGAAAGAAGGAGGAAGAAGATAAAAAATGTGGGATGACAGAAGGGAGGGCAGATAGGGGAGGAGGTAATCAAAAACAAACACTTTTGAAAAGGGACAGCGTCAAGGGATAAAATTCAATAAAGAGGGATAGGTTAAGAAGGAGCAAAACATAGGTAGTCTTTCACAACATGAGTATTGTGGAAGGGTTTTACATAATGATACGCATGTGGCCTATGTTGAATTGCTTGACTTCTTAGGGAGGGTGGGTGGGAAGGGAAAAGGGGAGAAAATTTGGAACTCAAAGTTTAAAAACAGGTGTTCAAAAACAACAACAAAAAAAGGTTTTGCATGCAACTAGGAAATAAGATACACAGGCAATGGGGCATAGAAATTTATCTTGCCCTACAAGAAAGTAAGGGAAAAGGGGATGGGAGGGGAGTGGGGTGACAGAAGGGAGGGCTGACTGGGGAACAGGGCAGTGTGGTGACAGAAGGGAGGGCTGACTGGGGAACAGGGCAACTAGAATATACGCCATCTTGGAGTAGGGGAGAGGGTAGAAATGGGGAGAAAGTTTGTAATTTAAACTCTTTTGAAAATCAATGCTGAAAACTAAATATATTAAATAAATTAAATTAAAAAAGAAAAAAAGAAAAAGAGAAGAAAATAACAAATATTATCATTGCCATCATCATTGTCATTATCATTCAACTATCACCGGTTCTTAGTTTTTGGTAAGTTTTTTACCATACATAGTACTGGCTGATCTCATTTTCAAAACTTTAATCATACTTTTTATCCAGCTTTGACATCACAAACCCTGTTAAGCTAGAAAATGTTGGCTGTTGCTTCTAAAATTAAGCCCAGAAGTATACCTGTGATTTTTTTTTTCTAATCACCATTGCTTGGAGATCTTTGGGGGACTAAATTTCTTAGAGTTAACATTTGTCGAAGGAAAAAAAAAGTTTAAAAAATATATAGATCCATCCAAAGCAGGTTAATGTTCTTAAAAAAATAGAAGTAAAAATTCAAGATATGGTATAATGCATTTTTATGGGTCTACAAAGAGTTTCTTCTTGTTCCAAAAGATAATGGAGTCTTGAAGAATATGGAAAATAGTTCCTAAAAATGATCATGTCAAAACTTCTTTTTTCCCACTGATTATATACAGAGAATGATTTAGGGAGAGGGATGTGCCTGTATTTTCAATTATGTTTCAAGTGAAGAAATAATGTTTATTTTTTTTCACCTTCTTGTCCACATTAATATTCACTGATAAGGGAGTAGACAACTTATACTAAAAGATATCATAGCTATATGAAAGTAAGAACCAATAAGGGAACCAGCATATGCAAACATTGATAAAAAGCAAATATCTAAATATATATATATGTGTAAAGTTACACATTTTCCATTGTACTAGAAAAGAGAGATTGACAAATATGCTTAAAGGAGATATAGTATTTTGTAATTCCTGAGGACTTAGTATTAAATTCTTCTTTATTTTTTAAAATTATTTTGAGGAATAAGATACATTTCTCTTATTCAAAAGCTATATATCTCCCTTATTTTTTAGGTACTTTGTACCTAATAATAAAAACTTATCTGTGTTCCTATACTTTCCCCTTCCTCTACTTTCTCTATTACTGTAAAAGGCAATACCATGCTCCCATTCCCTCAGACTTACGATTTAGGAGTTAGAGGAAATTGATAAATGTGTCTGTTTAGATCTTTCAGGATTATAAGTCTTCAGATTCTTACATTATCTAGACTTAACTTCTTTATTAATAATATAACTAGCATTTTTATAGTATCTTATGTTTTGCAAAGTACTTTACGTATATTATCGCATTCGATCCTCACAACAGACCTAGGAGGTATGTGCTATTTTTTCCATTTTACAGATGAAGAAATTGAGGCTAAAAGATCTTAAGTGATTTGCTCAGGATCATACAGATTTCAAATGTCTTAGGCTGGATCTGAATTTAAGTCTCATTCACTCCAGGTCAAGCAACTTATCCACTGAGCCACCTGGTTGCCTAAATAAAATAAGTTTAAAACTTTTGCTTAAAGTTAAAAGAATAATTATAGAGAGACTTCAAAATCAACTAAGTCAAATTTCTCATGGAGGGAAATCTCAAAATTAGGGAAAGCAGGTACGTATTAATGCGAAACACATAAACAGCATAAGGCACAAGGTAAATACTCCAATGCTTGTTGAATTGTTGAAAAGTTTTTACTTTTCTATGTCACAATTAAAGGTAGATGAGAATAAAGAGACAACCCTTCCTTTCTGCACAATAATCACTCCTAAAGCAATGTGCCTCAGATTATGGTGCTGAGAAACCTAATGGCATGAGCACACAAATCATTTTTCCCTATGTTGCTTCTGTAGAGATTACCTACATCACATTAAGGACTGATGAATATTTACTGTTTAAATGCTAATCAGTTTAGCAATGGAAATAAAAAAGAATTTGGAGTTAATGAGGCCATAAAACCTGCTTTAAGCCATTCATGTGTATTTATAGGTATGTTTACTGGCTGATTTGTTTGGAACCAATCTTTTGTTGACAATGTTTGGGATTAAGTAATGTTTCTCCTCCTTCCCCCACCCCCAATCACCCAATGATACATTTTAAATGTGTGTGCCTCAGGAATTCAGTGACTTCCAAATAAACAATCTCTTAAATTTACAGATTTCAGTTTTATGCTCTGCACTTCTATGCTGCTTGTAACAACCCAGCGATAGTGATAGTTGGGTGGGCTCTTAGGAAGGTGGGAGACCCTACTCCCTTCCTGAAGAACATAAAAGCATAAATAAAAAGGCCTAAAATCCAGGCCAGTTTCTTGGTATCACATGGCCTGGAGGGGGAGGAGGGGAGTTAGCCTAGGTAGCCAATAGTCTCATGAACTATAAATGAAGGAGTCCCTCACTCTCAATGCAAATGGAGTAAAAGCCTTGACCCATGATGAATCAAGGCATTCTAAAACGACTAACATTTCTTACTATTTAACCAATGGAAAAAGGCTGCATCCAACCAGGTGATAAACCAATATACAATGTACACAAATGCTCTTCTTCTCCTGTCTCCCAAAAATAGTCCTTTAGCATCTTCTATAACTGACCGACATCTCTTAGGTGATCTGGACATATTCCAAATTCCTTCCTCTATCCACAAAATTTTTCATCTCCACCAGGGTTATATTTTGAAAGCATTCAGCTGACATACATTTTGAAGGCATTATCAGTCCAAAACATTCTCCTGTAGTGTCTAGGGAAATGTGGGTATTGTCTTTTTACTTCCACCTTTTACTCCCTCATCTAAAAGAGATCTTAACTCAGTACAGGAAGGGGAGCAGGAGATTAAGGACAGAAGCTTGGCCATTCTGAACTCCTCAGAGAAAGGGGGAATTGGGCTAGAATTAAATCTATTTGCTTCCTTAAATATTGGTAGTCTAGGGAATATGATTTTCAAGTTCAAGTTATCGATTGCTGATTGATTACCAATTGCTGCTTCATTATTGGGGAAAAGAAAGACCCAAATTTTTATATCCAAAGTGTTATGAGAATTTTTAAAAATTTCCCTTTATTAATTTTTATTATTCAGAATGCAGGGCCATTCTTTCTGTGACTTTTGGTTAACTAAAATCCTTTCTTCTGTTAATATTAATGTCATTGGTCCAAAACCTGATTCCTGGAATAAGAACATTAAGGGAAAACTTTGACATCACTCTTAAAAACCAAAGAAGACTTTCAGCTCCCCAAAGTGATTTCGTTATTTGTTAGCTCCCCTGACTAACTTTGTAAGAAAGCATTTCCCTGATAGAAGTTTTCTTGGCTATCTTGGTGACATGTAAATCTTTCCCGTTAATCAGCTTACTGTGAATCTTCTAAATGTAGTTTAATCTGTAACTTGACTTACTTTACTTATAGAGTCTGTTTAATTAGATTTGTTTACTTAGGGAATATGTGAAATCATAACTTTGTTTAACTAATTTTGGTCAAATTTTATGTGATTGAAGGAAGTATGGGATTATGAATCTATTTTTTTTAACTTCTATGGCTTGAGGAATGCACAGGATGGCAATATGTAAAAAAATTATTTCTCTCTCACTCTGGCATAATTTTGTCTATAAGAAGGCTTATGAGAATCCTGTTCTTCATTCAGATTTTTTTGTCTGAGATCAGAGCCTATATTTATTTATAATACAAATTTAGATTTTTTTTCCTTCATAGTTTCTGTGCTGTGATAGATCAGTTTCAGCAATTTTCCTACCACAGGAAATCAGAAGGGAGATAGTATCCATAATAAAAAAGTTATCCATAATGAAGAAAAATATTTCTCCATAATTCTACCCATTTCCCACCAAATACCAGTTTCACAGTGAATATATATAACTCTAAGCTAAGAAACCCATTTATCCAAATCAGTAGCAAAATAGAAGTCAGAGAAGGTACACATATGAGAACACATACCAGACAATGCAAAGTGAAGAAGTTCTGTCATTGTGAGTAAGGTAACTCAGCTCAACCAAGAGACTCCTAGATCTCACCCAAGAGGAAGTTCCCCAAAGTCACTGGCATAAACAAGCTGTGGATAGCGACATGGCAGAGACTGGTTTCTCTCATGTCAGCTTTTTCTTTGGGCAATGTGAAGTGTGATTGGCATTATTCATCTTCATTCTAACTGAAAACCAGAGACACCCAAAGCCAAAGGAGAAATGACTCAAAGAAGACACAAAAACACTTGAAACTTGAAGAGAACTGAAGAGACTGGAGTTCTTTCCTGTTCTTGCCAACCCTACCTCATTCCTGATGCAGGCAAGCATGGGGCATTGTTTCTGCAAAAATAAGAAGAGAAGCTCATTACAATGGATTAGATTCCTTCTCTGAGCCAAAACTCTTTGCAATCTCTTTCTAATATCAGCTGAGACAAGTCCAAAACCTACAAATATGTAACATAAATATAAACATCAACACTTTAAACCACAAAGGTGATTTTCTTAGCATTCCAGGTAACCTAATTTTAGTACTTTTAAAACTAAAATAAACAAATGCACATGAATAGTATATGCAGTAGATGTGGTATCATATGCTTAAATATAATACATGTGCATTTCAAAAATATATGCATATTCATAATATACCATAAATAGTGAAAAGCAGTAAGTATGGCTAACTAACAAATCAACGCTAACACTGTCAACAGATATATAGGCAAAACACAATTTAGGTATAAGCAGTAGCATATAGGCAAAACAATTAACACACATTACTAGAGCATGAGCATAATGCAAAACGAACAGAACAGCAAATTAATAAGCAAGCATACTCAAACATGCAGTAATTCAGTGGTCTAGTAGTAAACATAAGCAATTACATTCAAGTCTCCTTTAACATGGGCAACCTCTAGTACTGTTGCCTAGAGATATGTGTAAATTATATGTTCTGGTTCACCTGAAACTTAGCCTCATGGATGATCTGTGACACCTTCTGTCACTGATTGATCTCTAGTTGGTATGATCTGACCATAGGCTTGTGTGTTTACGCCTGAATTGGCAATCATGCTAGGTTGTCTTTCAGTATGTACTTTCTCTGTGGGTTGAAATTGTACCCTGGGAGTCTCTGTAGCACTTTTGGACAGGAAAGGTATTGCCTCAATTCAATTCTCCTGCTCTATAATAATATATACAGTTTCCTTCATTGGATACACTACTTTCAGTGACTGTAGTTGGGTGAGAAAGTCTTTGTACAGCTAGTAGGCAGTCTCTTTTTCTTAGCCTTTTCTTAGGTGAGTGTCCTTCAATTCTAAGTGCTCATTAGAAAATACAAATAATTCTCTTGCAGGAAATAGGTGGTTTGAGCGAATAGTCCTGATAGGGCTGCCTCCATTCTCTCGGGACTATTTTGTAAAGAGGCAAGTTGACCAGTCTCTCAATTACTCTTTGTAGGTTGGCTTTCCTTTGGTTAGCTAACATGTAAGTCCCCAGACAGAGGTAAAAGCACTATGTTCCTTGTCTTTCTCAGATATAGGAATCTGGTTGTTACCACGATGCCAATCCAAGGCTAAAAACCATTGGCTCTTTAGCAGACAATTTAGGATACCCTGCACCCCTGGCAAAGTGTACTGGTCTTCTTTAGTTCTTTTCTTCAAAAGCAGTAATCAGCACACATCTACATCTTTTCATTTTTATTTTTTATTTTTCATTTTCATTTTTATTAGACATCACTTCTATGGGTAATAGCTGCTTGAGCAGCATTTCTTTGCAATAATTTCTGATGTCTTCCTCCATAGACAGAGGAATCCTATTAGATCTTTCTCAGAATGGTTAATAATTGGTGAGCTAGATTCTATGGGTTGTACCTCAAGCACATCATACATCTCATTAATTAAATGACAACGTGTCTATCTTCTTGCTGAGTTCCAACCTCAACCTATCCTTCCATTCTTGTGGTACAGGGGAGTTCCCGAAGCCAAATACCTCAGGATACCTGGGGTATACTGGGGGTGGGGGCCTCATGTGGTGTTTAGTGGAACTTTTGAAACCCTCTGCACAGTGCATGGATGGTTAAATCCTGCAGGTCTCAGCTTGTTGCTCCTGTATCAACTGGACCAAAATTCTTTGCCAGTAGAGGCCAGAATAGAACAGAGTAGGGAATAAAAACTGTGTGGAGACTAAGACAGAAGTTTATTTTCTATAGTGAGGGAAACAGCTTGCAAGCAAGGAGGGAAAAAGTAGACACATGTGCTGCCCGGCCCCCATGGGGTACCCACTTTAGTGTGGGCAAATCTCAATACATACACTAGTGGCTAGGCAATGAACTGTAGTCCTGACAATGAGAGCTAACAACAACAGTGAGACAAGTTTGATTCATAGCAGGGCTTTGTTACTGGTGCTTGTCTGAGCTCAGGGAACACCTAGTGCTGGTCAAATCAGTACAATAATTACAGGAAACAATTCTGAGACTTTGCTGTGGCAGAAGGTGAGCACAAAGGATTGTTGTGCCAAACTCAGGGCACAGTTTGCTTGCTAGGGCTTATCTCTGGAAAACAGGGTTATCTCCTAATAGTACCTTGACGCTTGTGAGAATTTTGAAAGGACTAGACTTTCAATCAGTGCTAACATTCCAGTGAATGTTGGAAGACGTGGACATGCCAGAGTCAGATTATGGACTTTTCTGTTGAGAACAACTTCCTTGGGAAATTTCAATTACAGATAGTCTTTATCACTTAAATCACCAATGCTACACCATGTCATGGGATTTAAAGTTATTTTACACAAATTACTTATCATAAAAAGGTGAGAAAATGACAGTAACTTGAAGCCCACTGTCTAGGATAGCAGTACAGTTTACATTGTCAATATTTCCTATCACCTCTGCACAAGGTTTTATGAGTCTATGTAGAATAGACACATAAAGGAATTGATGATGAGATGAAAGTGGTTGTCTTTAGGGTCCAAAGTGATTTCTTTTCCTAGCTCAACTCTGGTTTCCCACAGCTGTATTAGAAAAACTGAACTTCTGCATGAATTTCATTCTGCATTCTCTTTGCCAGTATATCCAAGGCAAGTGTGGACATCTAATCTACAATTATAACAAAAAAGTTAAACTGTTACTATGATCATTACCTGATGTAGGTGTTTTTATTCCAAGACTTCATGCTCTCCATTTCCTTGGTCCTTTATCTCTTCAAGGAGAATAGGATTGTGCAAAACTCTTACCTGATTGTCTCAATTTCTTTAATTACAGCTCAGCACTGGTGGGGCTATTGTTGCACTTTCCTCCTGTGACCACATTCAAGGAGGCCCAGAATCAGCTGAAGCTCAGCCCTGTGAATTATATTGATCATTAAAGCTCAGGAATAAATATCTGAACTGGGACATTATTGGCAATGGTAACTGTGTCTGTATATTTCTGATGTTATCTGACGCACAAGGGTCATGTACCAAACTTTGTGACTGACTTTCTAGTGTAATTTTCCCCTCGCTCCCTGGAGTCACATGCCCAACTGCCCAGCTGCCCATCTGTATCAGACTCTGCACACATTGCTCTGATCTGTGGAGGTATAAACTTTTCTCCTTCATGCCGTGCAGTATTGGAGATAAAATTCACATAGAAGTTTTCTGATCCTCTCCTTCTTCAAAGATCTCACTTTAAGTTTGTATACATTCATGCTAGCTAATATTCGGATTTGCTGCTGTCCACTGTCTTTGCAGCTACCTACCTTAGGCAATCTGTCAGTTTCATTACTTTGTCTGCCTGACAGGTCTTCTATTGTCACAGGCACACTGGTCTAACTAAAGACTGGTGTCCTTGGGAACATGGTTTATACGTAGAGAAAATGCCTATTTGGAGTTTATGGTATCTGATTACTGTAATGAAGTATGACCTCTGCCTTACTACCATGGAGAGGAGTTCTTGGGTTTAATTGTGATATTCAGTCTCTATGCAAGAATGTCCTGGGGCGGCTAGGGGCACAGTTAGTAGAGAATAGGCCCTGAAGTCAGGAGGACCTGAGTTAAAATCTGGCCTCAGACACTTGAAACACTTACTAGCTGTGTGACCTTGGGCAAGTCACTTAAACCCAAGTGCTCTGCCTTCCCTCTTTCAAAAAAAAAAGAATGTCTCTTTTGATTAAAAGAGTTCCTACCTATTTAAGAAGTTCATCATTCTCAGAGGATGGACAAGTCTGAAATTCCTGAGAATAATTTCCTTGTCAAGTCCTGATATATCTCCATGGTCAAAATTCTCAGGTAGGTTTAGAAAAGTTCCTGAGTTTCTTCACCTGCCTTAACATGAGTGGCATTAATTGTACACATTTCAATCCTTTTATTTTTTCTGACCGATAAAAATGTCTTTATTCTTAAGGTTTAGGTATACTCTCGTTATTAGGAGACTATTGAGAGTTATGTTAACTTAATGATTCAGTATTCCCAGCCCTACTTGTTAATCAGTTTTTGAAGAAGCTCTGTTGTAGAAGGTTACCCTGAGTCAGTAACATTTTACATTACCTGCTCTTTGCCACATGCCCCTACCTATGAAGCTTGTACCCCTACCTGGAAATTATCAGGTACTTGCTACCTTGGGGAAGAACTGAGAAACAAGGACTATTTGCTGACATTGACATATATGAATTGTCCTTTTAAAAAAACTTATTTAAATTTGTAATTTTATCAATTACATTTTAAAACAATATTAACATCCTTTTTTCAAATTTTGAGATCCAAATTCTCTGTCTCTCCCATCCCCAACCCCACCCCCATTGAGAAGGCAAGCAAATTGGTTTAAGTTATACATATGTAGTCATGCAAAACCCATTTCCATGTAAGTCATTCAGTGAAAGAAAACACAGACCAAAAAACCCATGAAAAATAAAGAAGGTAAATAAAAAGTATCTTTGATCTGTACCTGGGCTCTGACTTTTCCTTCTCTGGAGATGGACAGCGCCTTTTATCATAAGAATTGTCTGGGATCATTTTATTGCTCAGAATAGCTAAATTATTCACGTAGATCATCATACAATACTGCCGTTACTATATTCAGTGTTCTCCTGGTTATGCACATTTCACTTTGGATCAGTTCATGTAAATCTTTCCATGTTTTTCCGAGATCATGCTGCTCATCGTTTCTCAAGGCACAATAGAATTCCATCACAATCATATGCAGTATCTTGTTCAGCCATTTCTCAGTTGACGGACATCCCCTCAATTCCCTATTCCTTGCCACAACTAAGAGCTGCTATAAATGTTCTTTGCACACATATGTCATTTCCCTTTTGGCTTTTATTTCTTTAAGATACAAACCTAGAAGTAATATTCCTTAGACAAAGTGTAGGCACTGTTTTATAACCCTTTGGGCATAGTTGTTCCAAATTGTTCTCCAGAATGGTTGGATCAGTTTACAACTCTACCAACAATGTACCCAGTTTTCCTGCATCTTCTCCAACATTTATCGGTTTCCTTTTTGTCATGTTAGCCAATCTGATAAGTATGATGTGGTACCTCAAAGTTGTTTTGATTTCCACTTCTCTAATCAATAGTGATTAAGAACATTTTTTCATATGATTATAAATCCCTTTAATGTCTTCATCTGAAAACTGCCTGTTAATATCCTTGGACCATTTATCAATTGAGGAATGACTTATATATTCTTATAAATTTGATTCAGTTCTCCGTATGTTTGAGAAATGAAGCCTTTATCAGAGACACTGGCTGTAAAAATGGTTTCCCATCTTTCTGATTTCCTTCTAATCTTGGTTGATACTGATTGTGCAAAAAAAAATGTAATTTTCATTTCATAATGTTCTCTGTCACTCGTTTGGTCAAAAATTCCTCCATTCTCCATAGATGTGAGAGCTAAACTATTCCTTGCTCTCCTGATTTGCTCATAGTATTACCTTGTATGTCTAAATCATGTACCCATTTTGACCTTATTTTAGTGTACAGTATAAGATGTTGGTCTATGCCTAGTTTCTGCCATATTATCTTCCAGTTTTTCCAGCAGAATTTTGTCAAATACTGAGTTCTCATCCCAGAAGCTAGATTCTTTGTGTTTATGAAACCATAGATTACCAAAGTCATTGACTACTGTGTATTGGTCATCTAACATATTCCATTGATCCCCCACTCTATTTCTTAGCCAGTAACAAGTAGTTTTGATGATTGCTTTTAGATCTGGACTGGATAGGCCACCTTCCCTTGTATTTCTTTTCATTAATTTCCTCAATATTTTAGACTTTTTGTTCTTCCAGATGAATTTTGTTATTATTTTTATAGATCTATAAAATAATTTGTTGGTAAGACTCTGAACAAGTTAATTTAGGTAGAATTGTTATTTTTATTGTATTAGGTTGGCCTTCCCATGAACAACTGATATTTTTTCCAATTATTTAGATATGACTTAATTTGCGTGGACAGTGTTGTGTAATTGTGTTCATATAAGTCCTGGGTTTGTCTTGGCAGGTAGATTCCCAAATAATTTATATTGTCTACAGTTATTTTAAATGGAATTTCACTTTCTATCTCTTGCCACTGAGCTTTGTTAGTAATATATAGAAATGCCAATGATTTACGTGGGTTTATTTTGTATCCTGCAACTTTGCTAAAGTTGTTAATTATTTTAAGTAGATTTTTAGTTGCTTCCCTAGGATTCTCTAAGGATACCTTTGTACCATCTGCTTCATTGTCTGTTCTAATTTCTTCCATTGTTTTCTAGTACAATATTGAATAACAGTGGTGATAATGGGCATCCATGTTTAACCTCTCATCTTATTGGAAATGATTCTAACATATACCCATTACACATAAGACTTGCTGATGGTTTTAGATAGATGCTATTCATCATTCTGAGGAAAACTCCATTGATTCTTATTCTCTCTAGTATTTTTAATAGGAATGGGTGTTATATTTTGTCAAAGGCTTTTTCTGTACCTACTGAGATAATAATATGACTTTCGTTAATTTTGTTACTGATATTGTCAATTATGCTGATATTTTTCCTAATATTGAACCAGTCCTGCATTGCTGATATAAATCCTGCCTGTTCATAGTGCATTATCCTCATGATAAATTGCTGTAATCTCTTTCCTTATATTTATTTAGAATTTTTGCATTGATATTCATTGGAGAAGTTTGCCTGTAATTTTCTTTCTCTGTTTTAGCGCTTGCTGGTTTGGATATCAGCATCATATTTGTATCATAAAAAATTGTCATGATTCTTTCTTCACATATTTTTCCAGATAGCTTATATACTATTGGAATTAATTTTTTTAATGTTTGATAAGATTCACTTGTAAATCCATTTGGCTCTTGAGATTTTTTTCTCAGAGAGTTCATTGGTGGCTTGTCCAATTCCTTTTTCTGAAATGGTTTTCCACATTTTATTTCCTCTTCTGTTAAACTGAAAAATGATATTTTTTTGTAAATATCCATCCATTTCACATAGATTGTCAGATTTTTGGCATGCAGTTGGACAAAATTGTTCCTATTTATTCCATTTTTTCTTCACTGATGATGAATTCATTCTTCATTTTTTGATACTGGCGATTTTTTTTCCTTTCTTTTCTAAAATCAAATTAATCAAATGTTAATCTATTTTATTTTGTTCCATAAAACTATCGCATAGTCTTATTAGTTCAATAGTTATCTCAATTTCAATTTTATTCATCTCTCTTTCAATTTTCAAAATTTCTAATTTGGTATTTAATTGGTGATTTTTAATTTGTTTTTTTTCTAGTTTTTTAGGTGCATGCTCAATTCGTTGATCTCTTCTTTCTCTATTTTATTTATGTAAACATTTAAAGATATAAGATTTCCCTAAGGAGTGCTTTGGTTGCCTCCCATATGTTTTGGTATGTTATCTTATTATTGTCATTCTCTTTGAAGAAATTACTATTTCTATGATTTGTTATTTGACCCACTTATTCTTTGGGATTATATCATTTAGTTTCCAAATAATTTTTAGTTTATCTTTCCATGGCCATTTATTACATGTAATTTTTATTTCATCGTGCTCTGAAAAGGATGCATTTAACATTCTGCCTTACTGGTTTGGTTTGAAAGGATTTTACACCCTAATACATGGTCAGTTTTTGTGTAGATTCTATGTATTTCTGATAAAAAGGTGTAATCCTTTCTATCCCCATTCAATTTTCTGCAGTTAGACCATATCTAACTTTTCTTAAATTCTATTCACCTCCTTAATTTCTTTTTGTCATTAGATTTATTTAGTTCTGAGAGGGGGATGTTGAGGTCCCTCACTAGTATGATTTTCTGTCTATTTCTTCTTGTAACTTCACTAACTTCTCCAAGAATTTGGATGCTCTACCACTTGGTGCATATATGTTTAGTATTAATATTACTTCATTGTCTATGGTACATTTTCTCAAGATGTAGTTTCCTTCCTTATCTCTTTTTATTAGATTTTTTTTTGCTTTTGTTTTGTCTTAGATCAGAATTTCTACCCATGCTTTATTTTTTACTTCAGCTGAAGCATAATATATTCTGCTCCAGTCTTTTACCTTTACTCTGTGTGTATTTCTCTGCTTCAAATGTGTTTCTTGTAAACAACTATTGTAAGATTCTGGTTTTTGATTTCCTCTATATGCTTCTCTTTTGTGGGATACTTCATTCCATTCACATTCAAAGTTAGGAGCACTAATTGTGTCCTTCTCTCCATCCTATTTTTATCCATTAATGCTTTTCTCTCTCTTTTTTTTTCCCTTTCCTTCCTCACTAGTATTTAGCTTCTGACCACCACCTCATTCAATCTGCCCTGCCTTCTGTTAGGCCCCCTCCCTTTTCTTTTCCCTTTGCCTTACTACTTCTTTCCTACCTTCTGTCCTCTCTTCTATCCACCCTCCTCCTTTTTCTTTCCTTTAGTATTTCCTATAGGTTAAGATAGATTTCCTTACCCAAATGAGTGTGTATGTTATTCCTTCTTTGAGAAAATCTGATGAGAGTAAGTTTTAAACTATGGTCACCTCCTTTCTTTATTTCCGCCTTCTGTAATAGGTCTTTGCACCTCTTCTTGTGGTGTAATTTACTGTTTTCTTCTCTCAACACAATCTTTTTTTTTGCCCTTTTATTAATTAATACTTTCATCATCACATCAAAGTCAACTTATACCCATACCATCTATTTATGTATACTCCTTCTAAATCTCATAATTAAGATGCTAGCAAAGGGACCAATCTAAATCTCCCCTTATTATCTGAGAGGTCTGGAAACTGTCAATGCTACCACTGATTCAGTCACACTGAGGCATGATCCTGATTTGATGGGGCCCAGTCTGTGTTAGCACAGACTGTGCTGAACTGTGCTCCTCTCTCACTCTTGTGTAACAGACATTTTCTGCCAACCTTGCAAGGTGTTTTAGGTTGGAAATTTATTTCATTTCATTTTCTGTGCATTCTGCTGCATTAGAATTTGTTTAGAGTCATTATATAAAGGTATTTGGAAGAGTTTCAGGAGAGCTCCGGTGAGTTCCTGCCTTTACTCAGCCATCTTGGATCCACCTCTGAATTGTCTTTATCTCATTAAGAAAGTTACCAATAAAAATTGAACCCGGGGTGGAGCCAAGATGGCAGCTGTAAAGCAGGGACTTGCCTAAAGCTCTCCACCAGGAGCCTCAAAACACCTATAAAAATGGCTCTGAACAAGTTGTAGAACTGCAGAACAACCTGAAATAGCAGAGGGAAGCAGGGCCCCAGCCCAGGACAGCCTGGATGGTCTCTGGGAATGGATGGTCCTGGGAGTGGAACAGAGCAGAGCCCAGTGTGGGCTGCGCCTGGACCAACCAGACCAGGAGACAGGCAGAACAGGCCCTAATGCCTTGAATCAGAGAGCTGTGGCAGTTACCAGACTTCTCAACCTGCAAACACCAAAGAAAACAGAGAAGGTTAGTGGGAAAAGCTGTGGGGGACAGAGTGAAAGAGTTCGCAGTTCAGCCACTGCCCGAGGGCTGTGGGGGTGATGCAGCTACAAAACTACAGCTTTAGTTGCTTCAGGCCCCAGGCCCACCTGGGGGTAGGAATTAAGTGGCAGATCAGAGCAAGAGTGCAGAGCCTGCTGAAGATCTGAGTCCGGTCTGGGTTGGCAGTTCTTGGGGGAATAGGAGCACTCTTATGGCAGAGCTTGTTTTATAGAAATAACTCTGAAAACAGCAGCGCATCCCCTCAAGCTTGGAATAATGTACTATCTACTCTACAAGCAGTCATACCCCAAGGAAAAATTCAAGAGTAAAGTAGTTGGCTGGGAACATGGCCAGGCAGCGAAAACACACTCATATTCAGTCACAGACTTTGGAATCTTTCTTTGGTGACAAAGAGGACCAAAGCATACAGACAGAAGAAGTCAACAAAGTCAAAGAGCCTACATCAAAGGCCTCCAAGAAAAACACGAACTGGTCTCAGGCCATGGAAGAGCTCAAAAAGGATTTAGAAAAGCAAGTTAGAGAAGTAGAGGAAAAATTGGGAAGAGAAATGAGAAGGATGCGAGAAAACCATGAAAAACAAGTCAACGACTTCCTAAAGGAGACCCAAAAAAATACTGTAGAAAATAATGCCTTAAAAAATAGACTAACTCAAATGGCAAAAGAGCTCCAAAAAGCCAATGAGGAGAAGAATGCCTTGAAAGGCAGAATTAGCCAAATGGAAAAGGAGGTCCACAAGACCACTGAAGACAATACTCCCTTAAAAATTAGATTGGAACAAGTGAAGCTAGTGACTTGATGAGAAATCAAGATATTATAAAACAGAAGCAAATGCATTAAAAAATGGAAGACAATGTGAAATATTTCATTGGATAAATCACTTATCTGGAAAACATATCCAGGAGAGAAAATTTAAAAATTATTGGACTACCTGAAACCCATGATCAAAAAAGAGCCTAGATATCATCTTTCAAGAAATTATCAAGGAAAACTGCCCTGATATTCTAGAGCCAGAGGGTAAAATAGAAATTGAAAGAATCCACAGATTGCCTCCTCAAAAGATCCTGAAAAGAAAACTCCTAGGAATATAGTCACCAAATTCCAGAGCTCCCAGGTCAAGGAGAAAATACTTAAAGCATCCAGAAAGAAACAATTTGAGTATTGTGGAAACGTAATCAGCATAACACAGGATCTAGCAGCTTCTACATTAAGGGATCAAAGGGCTTGGAATGTAACATTCCAGATGTCAATGGAGCTAGAATTAAAACCAAGAATCACCTACCCAGCAAAACTGAGTATCATGCTCCAAGGCAAAATATGGATTTTCAATAAAATAGAGGACTTTCAAGCTTTCTCAGTGAAAAGACCAGAGCTGAATAGAAAATTTGACTTTCAAACACAAGAAGAAAGAGAAGCATGAAAAGGTAATCAAGAAAGAGAAATCACAAGGGACTTACTAAAGTTGAACTGTTTTGTTTACATTCAAACATAGAAAGATGATGTGTATAATTCATGAGACCTCAGTATTAGGGTAGCTGAAGGGAATGTATACACACACACACACACACACACACACACACACGCACACATATAGACAGAGGATACACGGTGAGTTGAATATGAAGGGATGATGTCTAAAAAAATAAAATCAAATTAAGGGATGAGAAAGGAATATATTGAGAGAGGGAGAAAGGGAGAGATAGAATGGGGTACATTATCTCACATAAAAGCAGCAAGAAAAATCAGTTCTGTAGGAAGGGAAGAGGGGGTAGGTGAAGGGGAATGAGTGAATTTTGCTCTCATTGGATTTGACCTGAGGAGGGAATACCATACACACTCAATTGGGTATCTTACCCCACAGGAAAGAAGGAGCAAGGGGATATAAAAGGGGGAACAACAGAAGGGAGGGCAGATGGGGGAGGAGGTAATCAAAAGCAAAACTTTTGAAAAGGGACAGGGTCAAGGGAGAAAATTGGATAAAGGGGGAAGGGGTAGGAAGGAGCAAAATATAATTAGTCTTTCACAACATGAGTATTGTGGAAGGGTTTTGCATAATGATACACATGTGGCCTTTGTTGAATTGCTTGCCTTCTTAGGGAGGGTGGGTGGGGAGGGAATTTGGAACTCAAAGTTTTAGAAGAAGGCGTTCAAAAAAAAAGTTTTTGCATGCAACTAGGAAATAAGATATACAGGCAATGGGGCATAGAAATCTATCTTGCCCTAAGGAGAAGGGGAGTGGGGTGACAGAAGGGAAGGCTGACTAGGGAATGGGGCAATCAGAATATATGCCATCTTGGAGTGGGGGAAGGGTAGAATGGGGAGAAAATTTGTAATTCAAACTCTTGTGAAAATTAATGCTGAAAACTAAAGGTATTAAATAAATAAATAATGATTTTTTTTTAAAAGGAAAGTTATTGTAATAAGATTGAGTGACTTAAGTCACATCCTCACAACCTCATTTTAATATAGCCCATCTTCCAGCGTGTTGACTGGCACCCCTTGGGAACACCTACTCTTCAAATGCATATAATCTTGTAGCCCCAAATCCCAAATTGTGCTAGTTCTGGACTGGCCCCTGTAGGGGGTCTTAGTTCCGGACTGTAGCTCCCAATCAATGCATGTCACTAGCTTGTGAGAGAAATTAAAATGTGAACACAAACACCTTAGTTTCATTTGCCTCTTTCTTAGAGGAAACTTTTTTGGGGGATGATATATTGCCAATGTGATACCCACAGCCACTGCTATGAATATGCAGGTGCATTTCAAGGTTTGAATTGCAAAATGACAGACCCTCTTCCTCAAAGACAAAATGAAGACATTTATTCAAACACCAGAAAGCCAAATCCACCACAGTATCAAAGATGTTTATACACATTACCAATGCAGAGAACACCCTTCTCTCTGTTAGGCCTCCCCACAAACAATCTCTTTTAGGCAAAATCACTCCCTGTCTCACTAAGCTAGCTGCTTCCCTCCCCCCCCCCCACTCCCACTTCCTGCTCCACTGGGAGCAGGGTCCCTGCTCCACAGGGAGGGTCACTGGAGTGACCTAGGCTCATGTGACTCAGGTTTCCATGTGACTCAGACTCAAAGCAGGTTACATAGGCCTATTAATATATGGGAACAATCTTCCCATTCCATTACCATTACTGGTAGCAGGCACATCTTGCTTGTTGGGCCTTAGTTCTAGACAACAAGATGTCTCTTAAGAGTAAAGAGAGAGGAATAAAAAGAGAGGGATGCTACTTGCATGGCGATCCCAATAATAAAGAATACAAAAGAAAAGGTGGGAAGACTAGCCGGGTGAGTAAAGGCCTTGCAGGTATCTGCATGGGAATAATGGTATTCACAGTGATGGTGTATAGCCTCTGGGAACCCCCTTGAACCCCACCTTGAATCTTCCCACTTGATCTAGCATTCCCTTGAGACCATAAGCTTTTCATGCCCAAATCTGTTACCCTTAACCTAGCCTAGCCCTCCATTGTCTGTTACCTCTGGATTGCCTCCAAGTCACTTCCCACCCTTCATAGCCTTAACCTAGCCTAGCCCTCCATTGTAGCCTTTAGCCATTTCCCACCCTTAATCCCATTCCTGGAGTCTGATCACTAGTCACCCCAGCCTCCTTAGACTCTTCCTCACGATACTCCCTAAACCCCTCCTCTAGTCACCCCAGATTACTTGGCCATCCCTAGATCCCTCCCACAGTCTTTCTGTATATAAGATCCATCTTGCCTCCATGAAGGCTCTCAGATTCAATCTAGCTCAGATTCAATCAAGCTTGAATCTGGTCTGCTGGCATAAGCGATACAAATGCTCAGGCTCCTTAAGCATCTAGCCAATATGGTGAATCTTCAATAGACTTTATTTTCCTTTGGCAGAAAGAAGGCTTGGGTGAAATTCTTTCAGGTGAGATCCGGTGTGGCAGTATTTGGGGATCCAGAGCACTCCTAAATCTCAAAAATAGGGGGAGCTGGCCTCCTGGGGAAACAGACCTTAATAGTTTGGTAAATCCTGTCAGATAACTGATCAGGCTCAATGGGGATTGGAAAATTATGGAAAAAAAGAAAAATACATTTTGGCAAGATGAGGGATAGGACCTTGGCTATTTTAGTCTGATGAACATTTTAAAATTAATTTGTAGATCTATAGCCTAGGTAAATATGAAATGTTCAGTACCCTTGAGAGGGCTTTCAAACAACAATTATCACTAATTATTATAGGAAAAAAGGATTAAGGAATGGAAAGTGTCATTTCTGAAAAATTCTGTGGAACAACCAACTTAACCTCCCAGACACTTGGCCCCACCTACCCCCACAAGTGTCTAGTACCAGATGCACATTATTAAACAAATATTAATATAATTAATTAAGGGGCAATATTGCAGAAACAATGGTGGGTAAAAAATAAATGAAAACCTTTTTTTTTCCAGAATACAAAAGCAAAAACTTGTTTCTGAAACAGAAACTGACAAAAGGGAGAAAAATTTTGTTAGGCGCTTCCCTTTTAAATCAATCAAGTTTCCTAACCCTCATAGTGCTTGTTTGAGGCAACTCCCACTTGATTTCAAATGATGAGGCCTTCAATATTCACCTCCCTGCCAAAAAAATAAAATAAAAACCATGAAAGAATCCTCCTTCCAACTTTTCTCAGGGAAAGTTGCTAACCTTCAAACAACAAACTAGGTTGTTGGCCTCTTTCTAGGCCAGAAAAAGTACAAAAGAACTAAAATAATGAGCTTCACAAAATTGAAGGCCTGATCATTTAGAGGCCATTCTATAAAAGCTTGAGGTAATTTGGGCTAAAAAGGTTTATTTAAATAGCTCCATTTAGAACACAATGGGATCCTCTTGTAAAAATAAAATATTGGAGACTATAAAACAGAAAACAAATTGTCCCAGCTTTTAGGAAAAAAAAACGAGTCCAAATCTCCAAATCCCCAAAATATCTTGCAAAAATAAACAAACAGAAATTATATTACTAAGGACAGAGGTGTCTCAGGGGACAAGGCCTCATATTTAGTGAGGGATACACTTGTTGTAAGTGCTATCTTCCACTTGTATTATGGGGATGTTATTGTAGGGTCGTGGAGCATTGATCTCCACCATGAAAGAGAGTCTTATACCAATGGGATTTAGAACTAGGGTTCTTAGGTATTAGTAACATTATCTCTACCACTTTCTTAGATCTAGATAATGAACAAATAATACAACAATTAATCAATCCCTGATTCAAAGCATTTGCCAATTCCCAAGGCAAAAATATTCAACCTAAAAATTTAACCACTGACTTGCCAGAGCCAGTTCAAGATGGCTTCAGCACACCCTTGGACTTTATAAAAGATTCCTGTCCATGTTCTCCCATAAATGTTCATCAGAAGAAGCATTTTTTTGGTTTCTTGATATGTGGTAAACAGTGTTTTAACTCCCTATCTGTCTAGCATCCTTATTTTTTTGTATACAACTAGATCACCTGCTTTTTGGTAAACATTGTTGATGTAATTTCTTACACCAAATACAATTCTTTGTAATAGATTTCAATAATTCATTTATTCAACAAACATTTATTAAATGCCTACTATTGACCTTTTTATGCACTGGAGAAATAAAGACTAAAATAAAACAAACACACACACACACACACACACACACACACACACACACACACACATACAATTCTTATCGTTACATTCTTTGGAGGGATATGAGTGATATAAGGCTTCTCAAGAAAGACACCTTGCTAAAGTAGCTTTGACCCTAGGCCTGAGTTTCTATTTCACCATAGGCACCTGATTTATGAGAATCTGAAACTTAAGGCCATTTTCCCCTTTTCACTAACTGCCACCTCTGCACCAGCTTTGCCAAATAAGGAATAGAATGCTTATATGAGGTTACCTGGGATGGAAATGTATTTCCTTGTTCCTTGTATCTGGGGTTTTCCTTGTTCCTTGTATCTGGGGTAGATTTCCATGCTTAGAATGTATGGCTGAACCCTCAGCAAATGAGAGCGAAGGTCAGTGGTGGGAGGAGGATGGAACACGCTAGGGTATATAGTCATGCTTTGCTTTCTGTATTTTGCCTCTCCTACTAGCTTGCTGCTGGTGGTGATGATGCCCTTTCTTGAAAGAACATAATAAAGAAGTTTTCTTTTTCTACTTTGAGAGACCTCTAACTCTTTTAATTAATTGCTGGTGGGTGGTCTTACCCCACACAGATACAAACCAGAGTGTTACATAATGGTAAAAGGAAAAATAATAATGATGTAAAAAGTTTCTCTTGGTATGTACCAAATAATTATATTCTTAAATTAGCTTTAAAAATTAGATTTTTTTTTAAATAGCAATAAGGGACCATAATGCAACACTCTATTCTGGGCTTTGGCTAGGAGTGATACAAAGGTCTATATTCAGCTTCAAAGTTTACATAAAATTGGTATAAGACAATACCACTTGGGGAGGCAGCATCTGCAAACTTGTCCATGTGAAAAGTCAGGTTGTAAAATAGAGAAGCCCAGAACACATACACAAACACACACAGCCCCAAGGCATATTGACTATGTTTTTGCAAATCATCAGAGCAAACCTCATGCTGATGTGGCATCCACCATTTGGGGTATAAAAGGAGTGTATAGAAGGGCAGGACCACTGCTCTTCTGACTTGAAAAATCTATTTCCATAGGTTGCTGGTATTAAGACCCAAGATGTACCCTTTCCAGCCCCAGGGGCAGTGGAGGTGGGGCAGCTACAGCTATTGTTACTTCCAGCTCCAGGCCCACCTGGTGGGAGGAATTAAGTGATGGATCAGAGCAGGGGTGCACAGCCTGCCGAAGATCTAAGCCCAGTTCGGGTTGGGGGTTGGGGAAGGAGCAGTGCTGGTGTGGCAGAGCTGGCACCTCCCCCCCAAACGTGGAACATAGAACTCTGTAATCTACAAGCAGTCATACCCCACTGAAAAACTCAAGGGTCAAGTTAGTTGGCTGGGAATATGGCCAGGCATCGAAAATGCACCGAGATTCAGTCTCAGACTTTGCATTCTTTCTTTGCTGACAAAGAAGACCAAAACATACAGACAGAAGAAATTAATAAAGTCAAAGAGCCTACAGCAGAAACCTCCAAGAAAAACATGAACTGGTCTCAGGCCATGGAAGAGCTCAAAAAGGAGTTGGAAAAGCAAGTTAGAGAAGTAGAGGAAAAATTGGGAAGAGAAATGAGAAGGATGCGAGAAAACCATGAAAAACAAGTCAATGACTTGCTAAAGGAGACCCAAAAAAATACTGAAAAATACAAGGAAGAAAACAACACCTTAAAAAACAGACTAACTCAAATGGCAAAAGAGCTCCAAAAAGCCAATGAGGAGAAGAATGCCTTGAAAGGCAGAATTAGCCAAATGGAAAAGGAGGTCCAAAAGACCACTGAAGAAAATACTACTTTAAAAATTAGATTGGAACAAGTGGAAGCTAGTGACTTTATGATACATCAGGATATTATAAAACAGAACCAAAGGAATGAAAAAATGGAAGACAATGTGAAATATCTCCTTGGAAAAACCACTGACCTGGAAAACAGATCCAGGAGAGATAATTTAAAAATTATTGGACTACCTGAAAGCCATGATCAAAAAAAGAGCCTAGATACCATCTTTCAAGAAATTATCAAGGAGAACTGCCCTGATATTCTAGAGCCACAGGGCAAAATAGAAATTGAAAGAATCCATCGATCACCTTCTCAAATAGATCCCAAAAAGAAATCTCCTAGGAATATTGTCGCCAAATTCCAGAGTTCCCAGATCAAGGAGAAAATACTGCAAGCAGCCAGAAAGAAACAATCTGAGTATTGTGGAAACCCAATTAGAATAACCCAAGATCTGGCAGCTTCTACATTAAGAGATGGAAGGGCTTGGAATGCGATATTCCGGAGGTCAATGGAGCTAGGATTAAAACCTAGAATCAACTACCCAGCAAAACTGAGTATCATGTTCCAAGGCAAAATATGGATTTTCAATAAAATAGAGGACTTTCAAGCTTTCTCAGTGAAAAGACCAGAACTGAATAGAAAATTTGACTTTCAAACACAAGAATCAAGAGAAGCATGAAAAGGTAATCAAGAAATGGATATTTGCAAGGTACTTACTAAAGTTGAACTGTTTTGTTTACATTCCTACATGGAAAGATGATGTGTATGATTCATGAGACCTCAGTATTAGGGTAATTGAAGGGAATATGCATATATATGTTTATGTATATATATAAGTGAATGTGTATGTATGTGTGTATCTATGTGTATATGTATGCATGTGTATGTATGTATATGTATATATATGTGTGTTTATATATATACATATACATATATATGTAAAAGAGAGAGAGTAGACACAGGGTGAGTTGAAGATGAAGGGAAGATATCTAAAAGAAATAAAATGAAATTAAGGGATGAGAGAGCAACATACTGAGAGAGGGAGATAGGGAGAGATAGAATGGGGTGGATTTTCTCACATAAAGGTGGCAAGAGGAAGCAGTTCTGTGGGAGGAGGGGAGAGGGCAGGTGAGGGGGGAATGAATGAACCTTGCTCTCATTAGATTCGGCCTGAGGAGGGAATACCATACATACTCAGTTGGGTATCTTACCCCACAGGAAAGAAGAGGGAGGAAGATAAAAAAAAATAAAATTGGGGGGATGATGGAGGGGACAGCAGATGGGGGTGGAGGTAATCAAAACAAACACTTTGGAAAGGGGACAGAATCAAGGGTGAAAATTCAATAAAGCGGGATGGGTTGGGAAGGAGCAAAATGTAGTTAACCTTTCTCAACATGAGTATTGTGGAAGGGTTATACATAATGATACATGCGTGGCCTAGGTTGAAGTGCTCGACTTCTTAGGGAGGGTGGGTGAGAAGGGAAGAGGGGAGAGAATTTGGAACTCAAAGTTTTAAAAACAGATGTTCAAAAACAAAAAAACAAGTTTTTGCATGCAACTAAAAAATAAGATACACAGGCAATGGGGCATAGAAATTTATCTTGCCCTACAAGAAAGGAAGGGAAAAGGGGATGAGAGGGGAGGGGGGTGATAGAGGGGAGGGCTGACTGGGGAACAGGGCAACCAGAATATATGCCATCTTGGAGTGGGGGGGAGGGTAGAAATGGGGAGAAAATTTGTAATTCAAACTGTTGTGAAAATCAATGCTGAAAACCAAGTATGTTAAATAAATAAATTAAAAAAAATCCTTTGAGGTGAACAAGTAAACCCATTTGGACTAGCAGAAAATCAGCAAGTCTGAAGCCAATTAAGCTTATACCAGCCTTGAACCAGACCCTGAGACCATTTGATAGTTTACAGATCTTTGAGAGACATCCTGATCTTCAGAGACTCCCCCAACTGTTGGTTATGGGGCTCTCAAACACATCTTGTTTTATGGATTTGGGGGACATACACTTATCTTATTGTTTGTGCTCAATCAGTCAAGACTACTTATTCCTGAGAATGCTTTCTGATTTGTGTATCAAAAGGCCACAGCTCTGACCCCTGGGATTCCTCTCTCTCTCTGTATCCTGGATCTCCCCCTCCTCTTGGGAATGGGGCTCCCTGCCTGATTTTTTCTGGGACCTGCTTAATTTTAATAGGGGATGTTACTCCCCAATTCCCTGTCTTCCTTTGTTTGAAAAGTCTAAATATTTTATTCTTTCCAAGTCCCCTTTGAGCAGATGAGAACATTATCTCACTGATCCAGTTTGCAAGCTTTTTCTCAGGCAATAAATGTATTCACAAACTTTGTAAAGTGTGGTTGGACTCTGCTTCATTTCAGGTTCCTCTTTTTGGACCTGGGGTTTCTTTCATTTTAACAATTCATAGAGGTTGTTAGTTTTACATGACAATAAAACAAAAAGGTTAATAATAAAATGAATGTAATATGAACTGATTACTTAATAAGTTGGAATTAATTAATAAAGGAAGAGAATTAAATATAAGAAGCAGTAATATAAGGCATAAATAAGAATATAATCCATAAGTCAGAGAAAAAATTAGAAGAGACTGAAAAGGTATAAAATTAATGGAAAAAATAAAGTAAAATAACGTGGAAAGTTGCAGAAAAAAAGAACACACAAAAGAAGCTACAGTGGAAGAGATTTTGAACTAATCACTTAGAGTGGAAAGAAAAGGGCCAAAGGTGAGGAAAAAACTAGTTAAATAAATTGGTTGATTATCTTTTTCTTTCTTATAGTGAATGTACCCCTTCCTGATCCCAAACAGGGATTCATTCAACATTAAGAAAGTAATTAATATAACTTTATTTTAAACAATAATAAAAATATAATACTTATTTGTCCTAAAATCCCAATAAAATAAGCTTAGTTTTTTTAAAAAAAATACAATAAACCATATTTATCTAAAACCAAAAGCTAATGTTATATGAGATAATTAAATACTAAATACTCTTCCCAAAACATACAGGAGGAAGTGCAGGAAGCAAACCAACCAAAGTGACTCCACTTTATAAAGTCCTTCCATTTGGTCCCTGGTCCTAATCTACCTTAGGGTACCATCCTCTTTATAGTCCCACCAGCGTTGTATCCGCCAAAGCTCTTACTAACTTTAAAAACACTATGATTTTAGGGAGTTGATAAACTCCCTAAAATCATAGTGTTTTTAATTGTATGATTTTCTGATAACCATGAGACAGTCTGTAGTTACCTGGAAAATCCCTTGCTTCTTTTCCCCTATGTATAAAGTACCATCTCCCCAAACACATAATCATAGTCTTATGTGAACAGACTGTTCAAGGGCATGTTCTGTCTATTTGTGGGCATACTCTGGGTGATTGCTATTTGTGGCACCATATAAATCCATTCTTATTTCCCTCCAACTTTGGTATTTATAATTGATTTTATGTAATTTCTTTCCCCAACATTATTTGACATAGTTCAGTTGTGTCTGAATCTTTGTGAACCCATTTTGGGTTTCCTTGGCAAAGACACTGCAGTAGTTTGTCATTTCCCTCTCTAGATAATTTTGGTGGAAACTGAGGAAAAATGGATTAAGTGAGTTGCGCAGTGCCACACAGCTAGTGTCTAAGGCTGGATTTGAACTCAGGATGATGAGTCCTCCTCATTTCAGAGCCAGCACTCTATCCACTGCATTACTTAGCAGCCCCTCAACAATATCTCTTTTCCCATCATTTTGACATAATTTTAGAAATTCTATAGACAGAAAAAGACAAGAGAAATAAATAAAGGTGTTAGCATGGGCAAATGGCATGAAAGCTAACAGAGAACCACAGAGCATCAGCAAAGAGGATGTGAGACAATCAATAGCTTTAGCAAAGAAGCAGGATATAAAAGATTTTTAAAAATCAATAAGATTTCTACATAGCAATATCAAAATCTAGGAGAAAATAAGAGAAAAGGAACTTTTACTCAAATTAAATACAACATGCAAAAACTATCTCACTGGATTTTTATCAAGGTATATTCAAAACTTGTTTAGAAATGTCTGTAAAACATCCTTTAAAGAATAGGGATAAGGTCAACATAAAAATTATGATACTATATAAAATAATTTAAAGATTTAGTGTTATATCAATTATGCTACCAATGGAACATTTTATAGAGTTAGAAAAATAATAATTATCATCTAGAGCAGGGCTTCTTAAACTTTTTTCCACTCTCAAACCCTTCAGTGGTTTTAAACTATGGGTTGTACCACATAGAAAGTGCTGATCTAGAGGAAGAAATATTCTAGAATCTTCACAGAAATATTGAGAAAATATCTTCCAGAGCTTGTTACAGTTTAAAGCAATAGTTACCAAATTTATTTGGGACTGCTTAAAAAACAGAAAAGTAGATCAGTGTAACAGAACAGAACAGGTTGAATCAGAACCTGTTTGATAAGTTACTACCAACCAAGTGGTTTATTTGGCTTCATGGCTCAGGTTAAAGCAAATATTTGACTACGGGATTTCTAGAAAACTAATACTCAGGAAAATGATATAGTCATGAGTTTAATCATTACGTGATGCAGTAAGTAAGCAAATAAATATGACAATATAAATGCTATGGTAATATAAACAGACATTGATTTGTCTCCAAATGTAAGAAACTCATTCCAACTTGAGGGTAAGGTTCAGGTGGCAAGATTACATAACCTAAGTATTGGTTGAGAACAGATATTCAGTGCCAGATGTAGGAGTGGACATTTTTAACCAGACCCAAATGTGGTAGAAAAGTTCTCAGTATCCCTTATCAATATCTGGTTTCGGTAAAGCTTAGGTAAGCAGAGTTTCTTTATTGGGACCACAAACTGGTGGGAGGATCTATTACAAGGCAACAGAAGGAGAAGAATTCAAAGACCTCATAGCAGGACAAGTGTAAGGGCAAGCAAAGTGGGATTTTTGCTGTTTTTTTTTTCTTTTGGAGTCCTCTGCACTAAGCCAATCAAGTGCCTTTGATTGAGTCTTGCCTTTGATTAAATCAGGAGTCTTTGATTGAATCAAGAGTCTTTGATTGGAAACAGAAAATATTGCTTAGAGAAACAGGTGTGGGTGGAGAGGAAGGAGAATTGCTGAGCAAGAGAAGCAAGTGTGAGTGGGCTTGGAGAACTTGCTTGTTGGGAGGACCTAACAGAAAGAAGGTTTGTGATGTAGAAACCTGTCTGTTGATCTTTGTTTATTTCTCAGACAGAAGCCCTGTCTGTTGATCTCTGTTAAATTGTTAATGTGTTAATATGTCAATGTGTTGATCTGTGTTAGTGTCGCTTTCCGAGAAACAGAAACTTTTGGGAAGAAGCCCTTGGAGCCTACTATCAGGAAGGAGCAGGAAGAACTTTGAGTGGAGCAGTCCCCACGAGCTAAGACAAGGAGCAGGAGCAGAGAGCCACCTGCCTGTGAATCCAGGTGAGAGCTGGGAGTGGTTGGCTCAGGGAGGAGGAACAATGGGGTTTGGAAGTCAGCCTTGACTCAAGACAAAAGACAACTTTACTTGGACACTTTGTATTGATTGAAGAGACTGTAACTTACTATGACCTAGGAGTGGATGGTGCTTGTATTTTCTGCTACCCCTTAAAGATGATATGTGGTGCTAGGGAAGACCTGGGTCTGGGACCCCCTGCTTGTGTAAACAAGTATTTTGGGGAAGTAATGATATGTGTTGTGTGAGTATTCTGAGGAAAGCTATAAGATATACTGAATGATATATTTTGTTTAAGATTACATAGCCACCTTAGTAATAAGTATGTTATGTTGTTGCGAATGTTATGTTTTAGTTTACTGAACAATGTTATTTAGTTCTGAATAAATAGAGAGTTCATTATACCGTGCAATTAGTCCTTAAAATTATTCATAGCAGCAGTCCTCAAGTGTGCTGCCAGGATTGACGTTACAACAAGCTACAAGCTTTATCTGCCTGACACAGAGTTAACAGTGGAAAAGTACAAACTATCTGTTTTGCATATATGTTTCCATGGGCATTAGAATGACAGCCTAAGTGACTTCATATTTGAGTCCTATCATTTAAAATATAATGTCAAATGAAAATCAGGATATTAACAGTAATCGTAGCATAATACGCCATTAAACAATGTACAATTTATAATTATCATACTGAGTTATATAGAGACCTAATACAAATACTCAAACTTATCTATAATTTCATATATTTGGGAGTTCTCTACAATGTTTCAGCTAGCAATCCATCCATGTCTACCCATGCTGTGTGACTCTCATCTGTGTCCCTCTAGAAGTTCACCATTGGGGGTCTATTCAGCATTCTGGAGACCTTCCTCAGTTTCTCCTTACAATGAAAGGATATCAGTGGAGCACTGTGGTTACCCAACTATCATTACTTATTTTCACCAACTGACCAGCTCATATTATCATTCTGTCAGAGAATTTTGTGATAATTGTTGCTTCTATTTTTTTATTTTTTTTTTTGGAGTTCCTCAATGGCTACATGATGCAGCTCTCTCATAATCACCGAATGTATTTCCATTGCCCTTTGGTGATGTTTATCATTGGTTCTTTTTAAGCAATGGCATTTCTGTTATTATTTCCTCTCAATGCTACTGGTAATATGTTTGTATTGAAAAAAAATGGGCCTTTACAGTTATAGGATTAGGAAAAATGGTTTATGGCACTTCTTAAAAGCAATAGTTTCCTTCTACTTTTCCTTCCCCATCTATTTTGATTCTGAGCCTAAATCGTTGTTCATCTTTATCATCTTTCCAATAATTAAATATTGTTGCAAAACTCTACAGTTTGTGTCAGATATCCTGCCCCTTTCTTTAAACTGCTTTCACCTTTTTCTGCTTCTCTCTGCATTATGAGAAAATACTGCTCATAATCATCCAAAATCCCTCTTTGCAAGATTTTATAAGGGAGTTAATAGTCTAAACCAGTAATGCCTTTTTAAACTACCTCTGTTTGTGAAGTCAAATACTAGATTAGGAAGGTCCTTTCTGGTCTCCTGATCTTGTTAAAGTGATTAATTTCCATTAGTTCTACTTCTCAATGAAATGATTATAGTTAATATTAATGTGGCTTCTGTTGTCCATTTTCCAATTTATTTGGCCTATTTTTTTGTTAATTAATGGCTCCCAAATAATTCAAGGTTAAATTTTTTTAATTGTATTCCATCTTATTTTCCACTATTACTATAGTTTCTAGTCATTTTTTATATATTTTCATCTTAGTTCTGAGTTACATGCTTTGTTATGAAGTTTTTAGATAAAATGTAGGACTTTTTACTTTACTCTGTTTGCATAATTCCAACTTTCCAGAGCATTTGAAGCAATTAAGAATTCTATTAATAGTCTGTGAATATGCTCATCATTCCACAGTGCCCCCAATATGGATTATATATTCCCATATTTTTATAATCTTTTCCATTTTGCTGGATATTAAGTAAAATTGCAAAGGTGAGTTGACTTCAATTTGTCTTATTATCAGTTATTTGGAGCACCTAACTTTTGGGACTTTGGGGAGAATAAAAATTATATAATATATGTAAAATACATTATTAATTTGAAGGATTTACATACATGTTGCCTGTTTTACAATTGTAATTGTCCATATTAGAATTAAGATTCCAGTAGTTGGGGGTGGAGCCAAGATGGTGGCTTGAAAGCAGAGACTTGCCTAAAGCTCTCCCCCAGGTCCCTCCAAATACATATAAAAGAAAGCTCTGAACAAATCGAGAACTGTAGAACCCACAAAATAGCAGAGGGAAGCAGGGCTCCAGCCCAGGACAGCCTGGACTGGGTAAGGTCTATCACAAGGAGCTGGGAGCGAAGCGGCAGAACAGAGCCCAGCGTGGGTCACGCCAGGACAAACAAGACTGGGAGCTGGGCAGAACAGGCTGTAGTGCCCTGAATCAGTGAGCTGTGGCAGTTACCATACACACTTCTAACCCACAAAAGCCAAAGACAACCTAGTTGGGAAAAAACGGCTAGGACAAAGTGAAAGGAGTTTGCAGTTCGGCCACCACCCTGGGGGCAGAGGTGGTACAGCTCTAAGGCTGCTTCCAGAGCTACAACTGCTGTTGCTTCTGGGCCCAGGACAACCTGGTGGGAGAAATTAAGCAGCAGATCAGAGCAGGAGTGCAGAGCCTGCTTGGATCTGAGTCGCCGCCCAGGTTGGCGGTTCTTGGGGGAGGAGGAGCCCTCATGTGGCAGAGCTGGCTGTGTAGAAATAGCTCTGAAAACAACAGTGCAGCCCTTCAAGCCTGGGACAAAGTTCTCTCTACTCCACAAGTACTCATACCCCAGTGGGAACATGACCAGGCAGAGAAAACAGACTCAGATTCACACTCAGACTTTGCATTCTTTCTTTGGTGACAAAGAAGACCAAAACATACAGCCAGAAGCAGTCAACAAAGTCAAAGAGCCTACACCAAAAGCCTCCAAGAAAAACATGAACTGGTCTCAGGCCATGGAAGAGCTCAAAAAGAATTTGGAAAAGCAAGTTAGAGAAGTAGAGGAAAAATTGGGAAGAGAAATGGGAAGGATGCAAGAAAACCATGAAAAACAAGTCAATGACTTGCTAAAGGAGACCCCCAAAAATACTGAAAAATATACTGAAGAAAACAACACCTTAAAAAATAGACTAACTCAAATGGCAAAAGAGCTCCAAAAAGCCAATGAGGAGAAGAATGCCTTGAAAGGCAGAATTAGCCAAATGGAAAAGGAGGTCCACAAGACCACTGAAGACAATACTCCCTTAAAAATTAGATTGGAGCAACTGGAAGCTAGTGACTTGATGAGAAATCAAGATATTATAAAACAGAACCAATGGAATGAAAAAGTGAAAGACAATGTGAAATATCTCATTGAAAAAACCGCTTACCTGGAAAATAGATCCAGGAGAGATAATTTAAAAATTATTGGACTACCTGAAAGCTGTGATCAAAAAAAGAGCCTAGATATCATCTTTCAAGAAATTATCAAGGAGAACTGCCCTGATATTCTATAGCCACAGGGCAAAATAGAAATTGAAAGAATCCACAGATGGCCTCCTCAAATAGATCCCAAAAACAAAACTCCTAGGAATATTGTCACCAAATTTCAGAGCTCCCAGATCAAGGAGAAAATACTGCAAGCAGCCAGAAAGAAACAATTTGAGTATTGTGGAAACACAATCAGGATAAGACAAGATCTAGCAGCTTCTACATCAAGGGATTGGAGGGCTTGGAATATGATATTCCCAAGTCAATGGAGCTAGGATTAAAACCAAGAATCACCTACCCAGCAAAACTGAGTATCATGCTCCAAGGCAAAATATGGATTTTCAATAAAATAGAGGACTTTCAAGCTTTCTCAGTGAAAAGACCAGAGCTGAATAGAAAATTTGACTTTCAAACAGAAGAATCAAGAGAAGCATGAAAAGATAAACAAGAAAGAGAAATCACAAGGGACCTACTGAAGTTGAACTGTTTTGTTTACATTCCTACGTGGAAAGATGATGTGTATAATTCATGAGACCTCAGTTGTAGGGTAGCTGAAGGGAATATACAGAGGAATATATTGAGAGAGGGAGAAAGGGAGAGATAGAATGGGGTAAATTATCTTGCATGAAAGTTGCAAGAAAAAGGAGTTCATTGGAAGGAAAGAGGGGGCAGGTGAGGGGGAATGAGTGAATTTTGCTCTCATTGGATTTGACCTGAGGAGGGAACAACATACACACTCAAATGGGTATCTTACCCCCCAGGAAAGAAGGAGGAAGGAGATAAAAAAGGGGTGATGATAGTTGGGAGGGCAGATGGGGGAGGAGGTAATCAAAAACAAACACTTTCAAAAAAAGACAGGGTCATGGGAGAAAATTGAATAAAGTGGGACAGGATAGGAGGGAGCAAAATATAGTTAGTGTTTCATGACATGAGTATTGTGGAAGGGTTTTGCATAATGATACACACATGGCCTATGTTGAATTGCTTGCCTTCTTAGGGAGGGTGGGTGGGGAGGGAAGAGGGGAGAGAATTTGGAACTCAAAGTTTTAAAAGCAGATGTTCAAAAAAAAAGTTGTTTTGCATGCAATGGGAAATAAGATATACAGGTAATGGGGCATAGAAATCTATCTTGCCCTACAAGAAGTATGGGAAAAGGGGATGGGGGAGTGGGGTGACAGAAGGGAGGGCTGACTGGGGAATGGGGCAATCCGAATATATGCCATTTTGGAGTGGGATGGAGGGTAGAAATGGGGAGAAAATTTGTAATTCAAAATCTTGTGTAAATCAATGCTGAAATCTTAAAATATTAAATAAAAAAAATTTAAAAAATTAAAAAAAGATTCCAGTAGTTAACTTTGGTTTTTATACCTGGAAAATAGTTTTGTTGCAGGTGGGCTCTGTGAATGTATTAATCAATTTAGATTCACTAAGGGTAAGACAAATGAAACATTAGAAATCATATTTATATGCTTAGATCATAGCTTATGTTAAATATATATAGGTAATATTGTTGAAAAGAAGCAAGAGAGTGGACTGAGAACTGGGCTCGATGCCAAAATAACTTGAGTTCTAGTCCTACCTCAGGCATATGTTGTTCATGTTACCCTAGGCAATTCATTTAATCTCTCAGTGCTTTAGGTCAGAAGCATCAAACCTACTTGCAACTCTCCTGAGTCTGATGAATTATATTAAAATATACTTGGCAAATATTTGCCAAAACAACCAAAATATGATAAAACATATATAATATTAACATGTAGTTTTCTAAGTAAATATGATGCTTGAAGTATCCTTATGAATTTGTATGACACCACATTGCTCAAAGCAACTCTCTAAGTATATAATTGGAAGGAAATATGCTGACTTGCACTGCTAAGAGGGAGTTTCATTTCACAGTTCGATATAATGAAATCACTGATCCATTCCCTCTCCCTTATAGTAATTTGATTTCTCTACTTAGGACTTGGGTTTAGGACTTGAAATTGATACTTAGGATTTGATATTGATAAATATCAACTGTGGTTCAGTGAAGAGATTCTGTTTGAAGGATTCATTGAGAACTCCAAGCAAAATCAATTACATATTCTTTGAAGAAATCTTAACAAATCTTCACATCTTGCAATGGCAAGTCAAATGTTATAGCTATACAATAAATACAGCAATGTCTTCAGCTGGGAATTGGTTCAATTTATTAAATTAAAATTTTCAAATGATAAAATCATTGTTTTAAGAATGCAAAATCTTATCAACTATCACATTCTTGGGTGAGGCAGAGTGCTGGTGAATGTTATATGCCATATATTTGAGTCCCACAAAGCATTTGAGTATCAGTAAAATAAGTTAAAGGATAAGCTAATCATCCATGTGTCAATTTATAGAAGAACAATTTTAGAGCTAGAAGAGAACACTGTGATCATACTGTCCAGCCCCCTGACTTTGTGGGAGAGGAAACTGAGGTTCAGTAAAGTTACTTAAATATGGTCACAGAGGTAGTAGAAGTGAGATTAGTATCTAAATCATTTAACCTTCAATCCAGACCTCTTTCCCAGATATCATGTCTTATTCTGAATCTTTGAAGATGATTTTTACACACAGCAAGAGAGTAAAACTAACAATGAAACACATTATTTTTCACATATATAATAGCATCATTGAAAGGATTTAGCAGGAGAGTGACATATCATAATAGTCTTAAGATAATTAAACTGGTAAGCATATGTAGGAAGCATCTACTTTGAGACTGGACAACAGTTAAGAGACTATCAAAACAGTTTAGTCATGAACTGATAAGTGCCTAGAATAGGGTGATATTTGTGGAAGTGGAAAGTTATGAAAATGAATGATGATTTATCCAATCAATAGGCCTTTTGTAGTAGCCAGCAAAAAGTGAGCTCAATGTGAGAAGTAGGGTTGAGTTTTATTTGGGGAATCTTGAATGACAAAATAAGTTTTTACTTTTAATGACAAGAAATGGGAAATAATTAAAGGACTTTGAATCTAGTTTGGTAGATTAGGTCACCATTTGTGTGAAGGATAGGTTAGAGAGGAAGAGAAGATATATTAAGTTTGAGGTAATGACAGAACATATAAGTGGTAATATTCAGCAGACAATTGTTGATGAATGTTTTTCTGGTACTAAGGAAATAAGTCACATAGAGCAGATAAAATATGAGACTCTTAAAACCTGTTTTAAATTCAGAAGGAAAGTGGTATTGCATGTCACTAGGAAGGAAAAAATTTGTTAAGTTTTTTTTTTTTCCAACTAGGTTTATGAAACAAATCTATGTAAATAAACATCACTAAAACCAGAACTGACAAGGCAAAGTCCTTAAAAATACTAGCCAGAAAGTCTTGATAATGTGTTCTTCAATGAAGTCCTGTTTCTTATTCCACTTACTTCAGGTCATGGAATATATTAAGCTTGTGAAATGGAGACAAGAAAAAAAATCTGCCATATATATATATATATATATATATATATGTATGTATGTATACATACATACATATATATATATATATAGATAGATAGATAGATAGATGCCAACTATAATTGCCATTTACTATTTTTCTTGCTTAATCTTTGTTGCTGTTTAGTCTAAATTCTTTACTCTACTAAACGAAATTAAAATAGGTCAAGTTCTTTTCTTTAACAAAATGCTTGGTTAAACTTATGCATACCTGTTATACTGGTATTTATTAGTTATGTGATTATTTTAATTTAAATTAATGAGTTAAATTCTTATTTTTTAAAAGCTAAGTGGCAAAAATAATCTGATGAAATAATTTTTTTAAATTAAAAAAAATCAACCCTAGACTATGTTTGGAAAGAAAACCTGCAAAACTCATCTGTTTAAATAAGTGATATTGCAGTTTTACTGACTAAACCATATTACTCTATAGACAAATAGACAAATACAGAAGATGGGCTTCCTAAGACCTCCTTGTGTTTTGTGAATAAACAGCTTAAAAATATTTCAATCCCACCCACATTTATGTTTACCAATAAGAGCAATTTACTTCATTCCACACTTGGATAATCAGGCTAAATGAGAAGCAACTCTAGAACTCTATTCAGTTAATTCAGGGCAACTCTGTAACCTAAACATGATATGAAAAACTGGCAAACAGATTAGGTTTAATTTAAATACATCCTCATTTCTTGTTGCATGGTTTTGTACTTTTAAGCTATTGGACTTTTAACTTCACCTGAAATAACCATGTGTCCCTTTAAACTGTATATTTGAATTTTCCTACATTTGGAATACTTATTCTTATTGTACATGTACAAATGAAAAGAGACACTAACATTCTTTAAATCAGAGCTAATTAGTAGCAATTACACTTTCTTTGGTGTTGATCATCTAATTTTAGCATGACAGCTAATGAATTTTTTTTCATTTTAATGATTCAAACTAGCTTTTCAGCACACACATTTTTCACTCTTGGATATAGCCAAGAGTTGAAAAGAAGATTCTTGCAAAGGAGATATGGAATTTTGAGATAATTATTCAGATAAAGCAGAAGAAACTTTTAAATTAACAAATCTGAGATTTTTTTTGGCCCAGATCATTTCTTCAATTCTTCACATTGTATTGCTCATCAAGCCATACTTTTATTCAGGAAGATGGCAAAAGGCTGTTAAAGACCCAAAGCAATATCTTCTTGCCAGCAGCTTAAATATTACTAATCACATCTTGAAAAATTTAATGCAATTCTATGAAATTGATTTTGTAGAATCTAAAGCAATATTACAATGATCATTTGACAAGAACCAAAACAAAAAACTATGAAAATCATGATTTCAGCTCTAAATTTCAATGCATTCTAATTAATAAACTAGTATGTATCAAAACATTTAAATTCATGATCTGTTGACATAGATATGGAGGTGGGTTATATAGTGCCACAGTGCATTTAAAGTTCTGTCTTTAGTCTTTTCAACTCTAACTTCCTATTATTAAAAAAAACAAAACAAAACAAAACATTTGGAGCCTAATATGCAGCTGGCCCAAGAAGCATTTTATTGTCAGCATGTGCCTGATCAATTTTACAAGCAGAGTCAGCATCACAGAAATTTCTAATTTATATAAGCCACTTTATGACCCACAAAAGAAAAAATCTGAGAGGACAAATACATGAGTAATACTCTTTGACAGAAGAAAATAAGATAAATGTACTGATCAAAATTGATTCAGATTTGACAATTTTCATTTTCAAATATATTTTGGTGGGGGAGGTGTAACTATTATATGTGAATGGTTTTGTCCCTGCCGCATGTTTCCTCAAATAATATGCAGGTCACCACAGTTGTAAGAAAATTTAAAAATTACTGGAAGAAACAGGTAAGCACAATAATAGTCTGGCACATTCTAAAACCTTAAATATGAAACAAAACTTTCTGTCAACTTAATTCATCTTTATGTTTTTTATAAATCAAGATAATAGATTCCCAAATCTCTGAATTTATAAATTCAAGAATTTAACAGACATTCATATTATGCATGTTATCATTTTCTAGGTTCCTAATGAGTACTCTCTGCTCCTACTCAGGCACAAGACATATGGAAAGATTGGCTTTATTTTATTGAATGGAATATATAGAGGTACAAATGTTCTAGTATATCGCTACTGAGATAAATATGGTAATTACAAAAATCTAATTTCTAAAACCATAAATGATGATCATAGCGACAACCTACATCTCCAACAAAATCCTATACCTAAATTATTGTCAGAGAATTGTTGACCAGAGAAAGAAAGTGATGGCATGGTTTCATTAAGTGTTCTAAACTACTTACTACTATAATCAGGCATGGGAAGAAAGAGAGGAAGGAAGGAACGAATGAATGAATGAAGGAAGGAAGAAATGAAGGATGACAGGGAGAGATGGAGGGAGGGAGAAAGGAAGAGAGAGAAGGAAGAAGGAAGGAAGGAAAGAAAGAAATAAAATATTTTAAAGTCTCTACTAAGTGCTAAGAACTGTGCAAAACAATAGACAAATATTCTATTTGACTTTACAACTCTGGGAGATAGGTGCCATCATTACCCACATTTTACAAATGAGGAAAATGATACAGAGATTAAGTAAGTTGCTAAGGTACACACAAATAGTAAATATTGGGTCACATTTGATCTCAGATTTTCCTGATTTCAGAGCCAGTGTTATATCCACTATGACCCCTAGATTGAATACTTATCCAGCTATTCAGTATTTGACTACTGCTTGCAGATATATAATATATATATATATATATATATATATATATATATATATGTATGTATGTATGTATGTATGTATGTATGTATAAACATATGTATATAATATTATTTGGTAAAGTAAATGGAAGACCACAGGTGGTTGATACCAATATGCTTTTATTATTAATGGTGCCTTTAAAAAGTGATCTGTTTTTTACTCTTTTGACACTTATTTTCATGATTTCTTTATCAAAAATTATGTCTAAATTTTTATTTTATATTCGATTGAATTTATTCCCCACCCTTTAGATGAACTTCTGTATGGCTTTGTTTTAAATATTTTTACTAAACACAGTCTATTTTTGTGTTCTGTTTTCTAATATAGTCTGCAGAAGATATATTACAAAATTTTCTAGGTAGTAAATATGTTTCCTGTAATCAAAAAGGAACAAAACAAGGTAAAAAAAGTACAGAATCATACAGTTAATAAATACTGATTCAAAGATATTAAATATAATGTTAACAAAGTGACTATACTAACATATTTCAAAAATTAACTGAACCATATAGGCTTATATTTATATCATAAATGGAAGGATAGCTCAGCATTAGGTAAATTATAATCTTAAAAAATTATACAAGGGTTGATTTGGTGTCAGAGGTATTGGGTTTGAATCCCAGCTTTATTGTATATGATCTGTGCAAGTTTCATAAGGTTTGATTTTCAGTTTCTGTTTCTTCAACAAAATACAACATTAATTTTTTTAATTAAAAAAATAATTAAAGGACTTTTGGTTAACCTTTGAATTGTAAAAGAAAATGGAAACAACATGTTAAAATAGAATAATAACTGGCCATGAAGTCAGTTGAACTGGGTTTAAATCCCACCTCTGATATTTATTGACTTTGTGAGGATGGGAACATCACTCAAGCTCCAGAGGAGTTAGTTCCTCAACTCTAAAATGAAAGGATTAGATTAGATGATCCTTTTATCTATAAAAACAACAATAACAATAACAAAAAAAAAAACTAAGGGGAAGCTTGGTTTGTCAATCAGACCAAGGGTAACCAATGATAGCTGTTGTCTGTCACATCCAGAAGTAGCCACATTTTATATAGAAATGACTGTTGAGAGAGAAATGGCTTCCAAAGTGGTTTATAGCCTCACTGTATTCTGCTCTTGTCAGAAAAGTTGTGGAGTTTCATGGTATTTCTGATACTACATTTCACAGTACCACATTTTATTAATGACATTTGCAAACTAGAGCATGTCCACAGGTTGTGACCTTCTTATTAAGATCAGTTGCAGAAATTGCGATTGTTTAGATTAGAGAAGGGAAAGACTTGGTAAGAAGAATGATTGGTTGTAGGTAATAGCTGTATTCAAATATTTTTAGGACTGTCTTGCAGAAATGAGCTTAGCTTTTTTCTGATTGGATCCAGAACTAGAGTCAAATACCAGTAAGTACATGAATAGCAAGTCAAAAGTAGAATGAGCTGCCTTGTAAGTAGATTTCCCATCACTGGAAGTCTTCAAATAAAGGATGGAAATCAATTTGTTAGAGATGTTTAGAAAAGACTCCTTTTTACGTATAAGTTAGACAGAAAGATTTGGCTTTCCTGCCAATTCTGAATTCCTATTGTTCTGTTAATAATGGAAAGCCATATTCATAAAATTTTAGACTAGACACAAGGACAAACCATTCTTAGCTTTGCTCAATATCCTTAAATCTTTTTTTTTTCTTTAAAGGACAGTCAAAACATTTTTTCCCCAAAAGGGCTTAAGAAAAAAAAAAATTACATTAATAATGAATTTTATATATGGGACCCAAATAACCTCTTTTTGCTTGCTCATTCAAAGCCCAGTCTCTCAAGGACATTTCTGACCTTGCCCAAAAATTTACCCCACCCGGACCATCTTAACTAGTTGGAATTCTTACTGTAACTAGTATGCAGTTCAACTTAAGTGGGACTGGGTGGAGATTATTTTGTCTAGCTTGCCCTAAGGCTGGAATGGTCTGGGTGGAAATGCATGCCTTTGTTCAGAGATCCAGAGGCAGGTGAGTCTTATGAAGCCAGTCCTTGCAGGAAGAGCTAAAGACTTTTAACCCACTTCCTCATTCACCCCCTCACAGATTGTTTACCAAACAGGGTTGATTTCTGCCCACTTCTCAAAAAAATATTTAAGGCATTCAGTGTCTCCATTAGGGGTCTTTGGTTACTAGAGAAACCACTGACCACTGATTATTTGCTAGCTTAATTAATAAATCGATTATTCATTACCTAGAAACTGTCTCTCAGAATTTTCATTTGTTTCAGGCTCATTTATTATCTCCTTGGACTAAATAGTCTTACAGTTTTTTGCTTATTTAAATTTCTTCTGTACTGGCAAATTCATATGCACTTGCATGGAGTTATGGAGACTTACTGAGTTATAAAAATTTCAATGCAAAATTTAATTTTTTAACATTAAACTGAAAATAATGTCAAACTTTTAAACATTCCATCAAGATGTTTGAAATTATTTGTATGGTTTTCAAATGAAAGCTTTAGATTTCATCAACAAGGGATAATAGTCTATCCTTGAATTCTGATATTCTTTTTAAAGATTGAAGTCTTCCACTTCCATACTGTAGTAAAAGCTTTTCTATTTCCTGGGCCATCCTTATCACAGTGGTGCCACTTAGTTTTGAGCTATGGCATTTTAGAAATCTAGATTTGGCCTCCTTATTTGGGTAAGTAAAATGAAGAAAGATGATAAACCTCTATCTAGCAAAATTTCTTCAACATTGGCTCAGCTGCCCTAGTGGATATTTTAAATGCCATTTCTTTCTAAATGAGTATGACTCCTATCCTCAGTGAAAAGAGGTCTGTCTCTGGGCTAAGTAATTTTCAGAACTAAATCAGTATTTCTACAATATTCCAGTGAAATAAGTGCATTAGCTTTGATTTCAGACTGGGGTATTAGTTCTGATAAGAATCATTTTTATCTTCTTTCAAAAGTTCTAAGTAATTATTTTTGAAAGCCTTTTTCTTATTAATTTCCACAAACCAACTAAATCTGCTAATATGTTCAAGCTGACAACTGCTTTATGGCTTCCAAAGTCAATTTTAAGTTAAAGAAATAAATGCTCTTGAAATCCATAGTAGCTCTAACCATCCAACATTCAAAACAACAGCTTCAATGAAACATTTACGATTTTTCAGAATTTTTTCATTCCTATATGTTCATATCCTATTGATAATCCTGGAAAAAATAGTTTATTTTAATGAATATGTCATATATTAATGCACATATATATATATATATATATATATATATATATATATATATATATATATACACATAAACATGTGTATGCTTGTATGTAAGTTAGTAGGTATCTATATGTGGAGACTCAGTATGGTATAATAGACAGGAAATTGGTTTCAGATTCAGAAAAAACTGGGTTCAAGTATATCTTTTAAGAATACTGTCTGTATTATACTAGGCAACTCACTAGTTGGAGATGGTAAAAAATAGGCAGTACTGCAACAGGTTGCTCTCCCAGAGGGTGAGGTTCACCTCCTTCTTCTCCTAACTATACTCACTGAATGAAGAGCAGGCCTAGAGCTGCCAAGACCCAAGTTCTACCCAACATCTTCTGGAGGTCTGACTGATAGCTGCACTGCTTCTCCCTTCCTGTCCTTTCTTCCCTCCCTCCTGTCCCAACAGAACCACACAGGCATAGTAGCTACAACCCTTGTGCATGAAAACAGAACACTTTCCAGAGATTTTTTGTTGTTCATTTGTTTCAGTCATATCTAACTTTTCATGACCTCATTGTGGTTTTCTTGGCAAAGATACTGGTGTGGTTTGCCATTTATATCTCTAGCTCATTTTACAGGTGAGGAACCTGAGGCAAACAAGGTTAAATAATGACCTCACTTGGTCACATAGTTATTAAGTGTCTGAGGGCAGATTTGAATTCAGGTCTTCCTGACTTCAGGCCTTGTGCTCTATTCACTGTACCACCTAGATGCCTTGATACCACCTAGATACCCTTTCAGATTATAAGCACTGTTATTAAATTTCCACCATGATTATTCCTATAATTAACATCTCCTATGACAAGCAGTTTCTTAATGCAACTTTCCTTACTGAGGAACAATTCCTTCACCACACAACTTCCTTTGGACCCAGCTTCCGCAGTCACTTCCCTTGTGAAGCTTTCTACTTCACAAAACCTGATTGGTCCTGGTTACTCAGAGCTATCTCATACTTCATAGCTTAGGGCCAATAAAAAGCCCAAGCCAAGAGCCTTTCAGACTTGGTAGGTGCCCAAGGCCTAGAGAGTAGCTATACCCTGATTATTGCTAACCAAACAGGTTTCTAGATGGAGACGAAGGGGACCATGTCCAGATAAGGACCACTGAATTCTTGAATTATATACCTACCATTGGCTCCAGTCCTAGCCACTCCCCTCAGGACCCTGAGAGCCCTGCCCCCAAAGCCCACTCAAATGGGCGGGGGAGATCCTCCCATGCACTGATTGCCTTTACAACTTGTTGGGTTAGAGCAATGTAAACCTCCTTTGTTAAATGTTTAGTGACTCACCTATGCCTCATTTCATTCTGACATTGAATTAGAACTAAGAAGATACCAACATGTCCAAAAATAGTCTGTAATATTCAATCATCTTCCAGAAAGGAGCAGGTAATCTAACTCCCATCTTTCCTTTTCTCTTTTCCATGCTTTTAAACTCTACCCTATTTTCCACTCCAAACCTGCCCGTAGTTTTCACTGTGCTCTCTTAAATGATTATTCTCAAATGAACAGAATTACCTTCATTGTGCATCTCTTTTCTCTCACCCTCTCACCCCTCGTTAAGAACTAGTTTTTCCCTGAAGGACACTGGATCTCTGACTATGTTTCCATCTCAGGCTGTACTCTTACTTGTACAAGACCCCTCCCCACACTCATTCCTATGACAGGGAGAATCCTTAGGCCTTTAATATCACAGGTCCAGACAAAAGAAAGCAAAATTTAAAAAATCCATCAGCATGAGTCTTGAAGGTAAGGATTTCAAATATGCTAGAATATATTCAAATATCTTATGAAGAAATAATTTTGGCACTTCTCAATATACATACTTACCAACTACTACATATGTATATACATTTGTATGTATGTATGCATATATTGATCATGGATTTAAATCTGGAAAGGCATCTTAGAACTTATTTGTATTCTATCTGACTCCATTTTATGGATAAGGATACTGAGGCTAAAAGAGAAAAAATTACTTGCCTTCAATTTTATGTGTAATAAGAGTTAGATTACTGAGATTAAAACTAAAATGCTCTTATCTTTCAAGTACATGATGCTGTAAATATTAGTCAATGGTGAAAGAGTGATTTCTGGAACTTTGGACCCAAAGTTGATTGTCCAACTTTTTGGAGGAACATAATATAGACTTTCTTTAAATTCAGATCTTTTCTTTCTCTGTAATAGTTCTTTTGTTTGCTTTCTTTGTTTTAAAATCACCTTTGGGTCTTTAATATTGGGTAAAGAAAATAAGTTTCACAAATTCCTCAGTATCACAGAATTAGATTTTCTGCACTATTTCAGACACCAATAAAACCATAATATTAATTTTATTTAATACATTTTTAAACTTTATAGTCATTTTCTGATAAATCCACTTGCTCCCACAGTCAGACATCTCCTATGACAAAGAAAAACTGTTAAAAAAAAAAACCAGCCAGCAAAGTAACAGTATTTGACAGCACAAGCCATGGTACCTCAACTCTCTACTAAGCAGAGGGATCTGTGTTTCGTATGCTATTCTGCAGAACTAGAATTGTTCATTGCTATTCATCTGTGTCCAATTGCATTTTCTGTTTTTTTCATTTGAACACTTTTTTGATCTCAATAACTTCATGTGAGATTTCAACAGTAATAATAGCTAACATTTATAGAGCTAAGCACTTTACAAATATTATCTCATTTGATCCTAACAATCCTGGGAGGTAGGTGCTTTTATTCCCCTTTTCACAGATGAAGAAACTACAGCTAACAGAGATTAAGTGATTTGCCCTAAGTCACATAGACAGTAAGAATCTGAGGATTTATAGGAACTGAAGTCTTTCTGACTATGGTCTGGGCACTCTACACATGGAAGCAACTAGCTGTTCCTAGTTTTCCCAGGTTCCTCAAAATTCCTAATGTTCATCATTTCATATAACACAATAATATTTTTATTACATACATAAGGTTAAGTAATGGGTTTTATAATTTTGATCAACATGTTTGACACTTCCTTCTCCCTCACTCCTATATGTCATAAGTTATCATATTGTTTCAATTTCTACTCTACTCTCACATTCACCTGAAATACTGTATTGATCCCCAAACTTCAAAATCTACCATATCCAAATCATTTTGAATATTGTTTCCCACTTCATCTTCTTAATGTACTGTTCTGATCTCACCACTACTCTATTCAAAAAGCTTCAGTGCTTCCCTTTACTTGTAGAATAAAGTGTAATCCCCCCAAAAAACAATCCCTCCAAAATCCAATGCCAAGAAATAATTCAATCAGTTTAACTCAAATCATTTCCACATAATTCAATAAACCCACACTTCGAGCCTAATCTCACTTTGCCCATTTTCTAGGTTCCAACCATGCTGAAAAATTTGTTGTTGCCTTTTCTCACATATCCCTTTCCAATCTCCATGACTTTGTTTAATTTAGTTCTCTTTTATGGAAAAGACAATCTTCTTTATCTAATTACAACCTGTTTATATATTTTCCTTTCTTTACATTCTATTCATGTGTTGACTCTTTAATAAATTATCTAGGTAGGTTTTTTATTTATTTAAAGCCTTAAAATTTAGCCATTAATTAATAAATGATAAAAAATGATGTTTGAAATTTTGCTATTTAGTGCAATCACAAAGAATAATTGCTCTAAGGGGAAGTAAGTGATCTTTGCTTCTTTGGTACTTTTATAATATTACGTATAGAATAATATTACATATATTTACCTATTTGTATCTAATGGTAGCCATCAGTAGGGTGAGAGGAGGGAAGAAAAAGAAAAAAATACATGATAATTTTATTATGTATTTAAAAGGAATAGCAAGTTGTACATAATAGGTTTGCAGTTTCTTGTGCATCATCTTTTTATTATACTATGTTATGGAAATTCTTGCTTTATTTTATATATTAAAAATAAAATTATTTAATTAAAATAAATAAATTAAAATTATATATTTTATATCATACAATCTGAACTTCTTTGTGAGTATCATGCTATATCTTATATTCATTTATGGTTCTGTTTTATACACATTACATATAATATACTCTGTGGCCATTGTGCTTCATTTTTTCTTTATATGCTGAGAAGCTAATTGCTGCTGTTTAGTCATTTTCAGTTGTGTCTTATTGATAGTGACTCCATTTGGAATTTTCTTGGAAAACATAGTGGAGAGGTTTGCCATTTCCTTTTCTAGCTCATTTTAGAGATAAGGAAACTGAGGGTTAAATGACTTCCCCAAGGTCACATAGCTAGTAAGTGACTGAGGCTAGATTTGAACTCTGAAGATGATGAATCCATAACTCCAGAACCAGTGCTTTATCCACTGAACTAATTAGCTGCCCAGTGAAGAGGAAGGCAGTTTGTTGAATTTAACTCATTCCTTATCACACAACCAGAACTAGAACTTGTATCTTCTGAAAAAAAGCCCATTCTTCCTTTCACAATAACATGCTTTCTCTTTTATATAGGCCTTATATGGTCCCCCTGCTTTATTAGTAAATGTCATTACACTATGGTCTCTGATCTCCCTGTTCATCTAATTGGCTACACCTTCTGACTCTGGGGAATTCTACCTGTATCAGAGCAAACTCTGGTACATTCCTAAATCTGACTTCTGGGATGGCTAATCTAAAATATGTAGAAATTGTTTAAATGACTAATGCATGATGTGTGATGATGTGAAGCAGATTGCAAATCACTGTCACAACTTTTGCAAGTGCTGCAGAGAAATTTAAACCTTGCTTTGATGAAATTAATTTAGCAATAAAAGAATCCAGGAGAAGTTAGTGACCTGGAAATGAGTATAATTGATAGAAGAGATAGAGGTATAGAATTTAATGTAGCTTTTGATTTGATAAGAGGCATTAATGTCAACAAGGAAAGGTAATTAGATGGGCTAGATCCAATACTTATTAAAAAAAACCTACAGGAGTATTAACCCACTGCCATATATTTTCAGTCCATCACTGAGTTAAAAGACGGTGCCAAGAATGTACAAACTAATTTCACTTCTTCTCTTAAAAGGGTGAAAGAAGGTGATTCATGATTAAAATGAGACTTGGCCAAAATCAGTCCTTCCACTGCTAAGGTCGGACCATAAATGAAGTAACCTTTAGATTCAAATGGATGTACTGATATTTTGACTGTTAATGAAATAAAAATTATTTGATGATCCATCATGACCTCTGATGTTCCCAGGCATAAGTACTTGATCCTTCCACAAACATCAACTCTAATGCCTCATCATGTTGAGAAAGTACCTCATGGTTCTTGAGATAGAGCATATGTGCTAGCACATCCTCCCAAGTTTGATTAGCCTAGGTCTTTAATTACTGAGAAGTATCCCATGAAAGGATGAGGAGGTTTAGTCCCAGAAGATTGACTACGGGGTGATTACCTTTTCTTACCATGGCTATTCTCACTGAATGCCCACCTATCCCTGCCCCACTCCAGCACAAAAAACATAAGATGGTACTTAGATTTTTGTATTTCTTTTAACCTCCTCAGTGATGATCATAGTGTGGCAATGTATTATAATAGAAAAATTCCTGCTTATGGATCTGAGTTCAAAATATCAGTCTACCGTTTAATCCTTCTGGTGTCTTGGGAAAGTCACTTCTCCTTTCTGAGTGTGAGTTCCTTCTTTTGTAAAAGGGAGGGGAGGATAGAATGACATGATTACAAAGGTCACATGCAGTTCTAAAAATTTATTTTGGAAAAAAGGAGACAAAGGGCAGAATAACTACATAGTTCCTAGATCTTTTACAAGGATAACTTTAATTGTCAGCTTCATGTGCAATCTTTGTGTGAAGGCCAATAAATTGGCACACTAACCAAATTGACTGAACTGTGTCCATGTTGAAATGTTCACTATAAAAAAACAAGACAAAGAAATTAAAACTAAACTAAAGGGCAGCCAAGAGATTGACTTTCAAGATGCAATAAGATTTGACACATTTGGTTTGCTTAAAGGTAATCAGAAATATAATTTCATAAGACACTTTTCTGTCTTACAGAGACAGAGAATGAATATGAGCAAACAACAAACCATGAAGATATAACAATTCACCAAAATATCATGAGATGAATAAAATGCTGACGTGTTTGAAGAATTTGACAAAATTCTCCAAATTAGTTAATGTATACATTGGAATTTAGTAGTTTCAATAGGGAAAGGTAGAATGGTAAAAAAAAATGTTTCATATATATTTCATAATCAAGCTATCAAAGAATATATAGGCGGACTACACAGATACTTTACGGAATTATACCATGAATGCTTTCTACAAAAAGATTTGGAGAGCATAGGTTACTGTGGCCACCAAACTGAAAATGATTATATCTTACCTATGACATAACTTTATTGATGTGATTTTAAAAGACTTAACTGTCTTTTTGCAGTCAGACAGATAACTTTCTATAGATGAATATCAAGGTAGAAGAAATGATGAAGATGAGAAAAAGTTCATGCATTCAAGTTAATGTATGGCTTGATATTCATTGATGTCATTGGGAGATTGGGCACAGGAGAAAACAGCTAAAATTATGGTTGAGAATATGGTTTTGTATCAATAAAAACTGAGCCAAGGCTTATAGATTACATTAAAATCTCAAACTTGTACAATCAGTGTTGCTATGATATGTATTTCTAAAACATAATCATTTTCTGAGATAATTGGTAGTCTAAGAAATATTTTGAGCACAGGAAGCGTATCTTAAATTTGAATTGGCTTGTGCCAATTCCTTGAGAAAACAGTGAGAATTCAGAAAATTGTACTACTTCACATTAACTCATAAGCTGACTATTTCTACAAGCAAACTTCAGGTCTTTGTCAAAATCCATCTTCTGCAGTAGGAGCTGTAAACTGAGAAGGGACTATACTACTCCTATGCTCAACCCCCTCCCCAATGGCCTGTCATATGAGGCCTCAAGTTGCTAGGGCCTGACCAACTTGATTGTGCAACCTGAGGAGTAAGAAGAATCAGCAGCCCAAGACAGTCACTATTTATTGTAGTATTTATGTATTCCTTAGTCATTCAACATCTATAAGGCTTTGCTATTGATTTTATTACTTTTCTGTGTGTCATAGGTGAAAACTTTAAGCATTGTGTCCCAATATCATTTTCCCCATAAGCTCTGTGATTTTTATTATGCAATTTTGCATAGTATGATACTTTTTAGGAACAGATCAAGTTGTAGAGAAATTATTGTAGCAGGAAAGTGTGGAATATGGTCATAAAAATGAAATTGACTCTGTCTTTTTACAAAGAAACTATTATCTACTAACACAGCAGTTATTTCAAAATCTGCTGTCTTTGTAAACCCTGCTCATCAGTTGATTTAACACAGAGATAAAAGTTAACATGAAGGGGCAGCCAGGTGGTGCTGCAAGTAGAGCACCAGCCCTGAAGTCAGGAGGACCTGAGTTCAAATGTGGCCTCAGACACTTGACACATGTACTAGCAGTGTGACCTTTGGCAAGTCACTTAACCCCAATTGCCCTGCCTTCCCACTGTAAAATAAAAAATTGACATGAAATTAAAAGAATCAAGATGAGAAGACAGTGTGCTAAATTACAGTAACTCCTTTAGGAGATGAACAAGTTTTTTATCCTCAAAATAATAATAAAGACATTGATTCCAACTATCACAATTTCCAAGAGCATTTTAACCAGTACAAAACAATTGCCACAATAAGAAAATTTTAAAAAGCCTAAAACTGACATAACCAGCACTTTAACTAGTTCATATGCTAATTGACATGGCAGACTTGGGTGGTATTAGTTTAAAGTTCAAGATAGTTTGCAAATGTTAAGTAGAAGAATGACAGAAGATTTGAGTAGTATTGAATGAAAAAAAAAAGAAATCACAGCTGTTACTTTAGCACAAAGGCAAGATAGTGGAGTGAAAAGTGGTAAGGTCTCATGCTAGAAGAGACGTGTTTGCATCCTGTTATCACCATTTAGTAAATGCTTGACTATGGGCAAGTTTCTTAATCTTCCTGAGCCTAAGCTCCCTCATTTATAAAGTAAGATTTAAAACATAATAATAAATGGAATTATAACATCTGTGGTATCTATCTCCTAAGGCTGATATGAGGTTTGATGAGATAATGAATGCAGAAAACTTTGTCAAGAGCAAAACACTCTATACATACAATTTATAATTAACTTTTCTCACATGGCATAGTTCTCTTACCATCCTGCTAGCTTTTATCTGTTTGGCTTATCAACAGAAATTTGCTACCAGTCCACAAAGTATTTTCACTACTATACCCCATGAAATCATCTAGTGAAATATGAAGAGAGTGCAATCCAAATCAGTGAAAGGTGCCCATTCTGATGAAAATGTAGCTCATTTGAAGTACTGAGGTATTTTTTCACTCAGAGTTTTGGATAGAAATTTAGTGGAATGCAAAATCTTATTAACTTTACATTGCTCCTAAAAAGAGAGTGTCAGTTTACTCTCCAGTCTCTCCTTTCATCATTCCTGTTACTTTCCAAAACCAACCCTTCCCTCCCTAGCCACCAGTACCCCATATGTGTCACTATCCACTCTGATAAAATGTAAGCTCCTGGTTGTAGAATATATCTATGTGTGTGTGTGAGAGAGAGAGAGAGAGTGTGTGTGTGTGTGTGTGTGTGTGTGTGTGTGCATGAGTGTGTGTATGTATATCTGTACATGTATTTATGTATATACATTTATATACATTATATATAATATACATACATAAATCAACATCTCTTTATAGTATTAATAAAACCCAACAAGGAGAAATAGAGAAATTACAACTAAACTTGATTTTAGTTGAACTTGACAAATCTAACCTCAAAATAAATAAGAAAGAAGTTAAGGAGGTGAACAGAATGTTAGAGAGGGCAGATATGATAGACCTCTGGAGAAAGCTGAATGGGGATAAAAAAAAAGGGATGTGCTTTCTTCTCAGCGGTGGGAATTGACCATGTACTGGGGTATGGAAACCTCACAATCCAGTGCAGAGGGGCAGAGGCGGTCAGGGCATACTTTTCAGATCACGATGCAATAAAAATTATTTGTGATGAAGAACCATGGGAAAATAAGCTGAAAATTAATTGGAAACTAAATAATCTAGTTCTGAAGAGTGAGGGGGCCAAAGAACAAGTCAGAGAAACAATTAATGATCTCATTCAAGAGAATGACAATTGTGAGACAGCATGCCAAGCCTTGTGGGATGCAGCAAAGGCAGTTCTTGGGGGAAGTTTTATATCTCTAGATGCTTATATGAATAGAGGAGTCTATCAACTCCATTGTTTTTTTCATAAAACCAGCTCTTAGTTTCATCCATTAATTCAATAGTTTTCTTAGTCTCAATTTCATCAGTCTCTCCCTTGATTTTCAGCACCTTCAACTGGGTATTTAATTGGGGTTTTCAATTTGCTCCCCCTCCAGCCTTCTCAGTTGCATGTCCAACTCATTGATCACCTTTTTCTCCACTCTATTCATATAACTAAAATAAATATATTTAAAATGTGTAAAATATTTGGAACTCTAACTACCAAGATATACACAGGAACTGTACGAATATAACTATAAAACATAGTTTACACAAGTAAAGTTGGCCTAAATCACTGAGAAATATTGATTGCCTTGGTTAGATAGAAGTGATATGATAAAAAAATGGCATTACAACATAAATTAGCTTATTAATTCAATTCCATACCAATTAAGCTACCAAATGTTTTATAGAAAGGCAAGACTCATCAAAGGTACTTGATTACCTCAGCATTCCAAAAGAGAAAACTGTAAAAAAGTACCACCTTAATTACCATAACACTTACACAAAATAGCTAATATGGAAACATATTTTATAACCTATATCACATTACTTACCATCTCAGGAAGGGAGTGGAGAGAGTGGGACATGTGGAATTTGAAACGCAAAAGTAAAAAAGAAAACAAATGTTAAAAATTGTTTTCACCTATAATGGGGGAAGATATTTAAAAAGTAGGACATGCAAACAATAGTTCTTTTAAGATGCCTAAGAACGAACATCCTAGAGGATTCCCAAAATAATAAAGAATGGATATATAGATTTGAAAGAAACCAAGGAAGATATTACGAACTGATGCAAAAGGAAGTAGGAGAAAAAAATTACACAATGACAACAATACAGTAAAGGCAAAAAACATCGAAAGAATTGGGATCATTTATCAGTATAATGACCAAAAATCATTCCAGAGGACTACTGAAGAAACATGCTACCTACTTCCCTATAGAGAGTGCAGAATGAGAAAAAGTAGAAAAATATAAGAGCTGTGTAAAAGCCCATTATGAATATATAGAATTATTCTTAGATAAGAGCCAAGAGACTAACTGGAACTATATTCTGGCATTATTTTCTGGTTTCAATATGCCTTTGGGCTAAGTAGCTACAGGCAAGGTTAAATATTCAGATTTGCTTCATCTTACCTGTTCTGTTCCCTCAGTGTTTATTACATTGGATATGTAATATTTTGAAATTGAACATGAAAACAGCCAAGTTGTTTCTGGTTGACTTTTGGAGTTATCTGCTTTGTTTTAGGTTGATGGAGTCAATGCATGCTACAATGGGTATTGTAATGATGAAAAAATTTGTGCTAAGAAAGGAGACTGATTGTCTATTTGGTTGTTTTCTCAGCTGAATAGAACATAGGCACTTAGGCCTCTGTGTCTTTATAAATGAAAAATTGATGCACAGTTGACTGTTAAAATATAGGAGACTCCTCAACAAAAATTCAGCCAGCCTTCTACTTAGAGGAATTGATGAATCAGGCCACATGAGTTTTTAATACATTTTCATTGCCATCATATCAGATGGATTTATCAAGACCCTCACCACTAAGATGGTCTCATTTATTTAGTGCTCCAAATGAAACTGCCTTACATAGATTCGACCATAAGTTTTTTTTTTTTTCCTAGAGCTTCCAGATATGAAAATTGACAGTCTCCTCCTGCTGCAAATATACAAAGGATTCTGAATTGTGCCCTGAAACATGCCAGTGATTCCAAGATCCTATCACATTTGTCTGGGAGACCAATAAATTCCCAACAGGGTTGGGACTTGAAGAGATTGAAAGGAGGCCCCTGAAATTATACTAGATATACTGAAATTATACGTAGATGGTAGATCTCATGGGCATATGTATCCTTGAACTGACACATTTTTCTAAATATTAGATGTCAGGTCAACTATCTCATGAGAATGAATTGATTTGACCTGCACAGGAAGAGCTAGGATGAACCAGCTCTGACCTCGTCGAATCCTGGGTTTGTCCCAGGATATCAGCAGTAATTTGTAACAAAGAATAATATAGGATTGGGGAAGAGGAATTGTAGCTAACCATAGTTGCATTTCTCCTCCTTGCCAGACTTCTAGAAACAAAGACCACACTTACTGTTTTCATTTCTTCACCACCCACGTAGTACTCAGTCTCTTGTACCCTGGTTTTTGACACTACCACTCTACCAAAATTACTCTTTTTACCTAATTTCTCCCAATAGCTAAGTTCAATAGCTTTTTCTTTCAAGTCAATTTTTTCTCTTTGACCCATTTGACCCTTCAGCTCTAATTCAGTCACATTTGGTTCAACAAATATTTATTAAATGACTTCTTGTTCAGTTGTTTCAATCATGTTCAACTTTTTGTGACCCCATTTCTGGTTTTTTTTTGGCAAAGATACTGGAGTAGTTTGCCATTTTCTTCTCCAGCTTATTTTACAGATGAGGAAACTGAGGCAAACAGGGTTAAGTGACTTGCCCAGGGTCACACAGTTAGGGAATGTCTGAGGCCAGATTTGGACTCAGGAAGATAAGTCTTCCTGACTCCAAGCCTGGCACTGTATCCACTGCACCACCTAGCTGTACTTCATTAAGTAACTGCTATATGCCGGACATTGCTAGATGCTGAGGATACAAAAATAAAACAAAATGAAATTGCTCTTGCCCCCAAAAAGCTTATATTCTATTTGGTTTTCTTTTCCCTTGGCTTCTATTGTTGTCATCTGATTTTCCTCCAACAATGGCAATCTGACTACTGCTTATTGGTCTTCTCTGGTTTATCCTCTACCTACCCCCTATTATGGACATTTCCTAAGGCTTTACCCTTGGCCTTTGTATCAGTAAGGCAAGAGTCATGATATCGATGGTGACCGTGGATATGCCTGTATAAAGAGACTCTCTATGTAGAAGAAAGAAGAAGTAAAACATTTATTCAGACACCAGAGGGTCAAATCCCAAAATCAATAATTCCAATTCGACATAGCAAGCATTATATACCAAAGCTAGTAAATCCGCTTCAATGTCACAGCAAGGAAATTAAAACACAATACTGCAGCAAGGAGCCAAGCCATCTCATAACCTTCACCTGTCCTAGGGCCTTCCCATAAACACTCACTCATGAATCCTAAATGTCTGCTTGCCTGTGTCCTCTCCTCCCACAGTTCTGAGAGCTTACAGTTCTGAAAGTCCTTGTAGTTCTCAGAGCCCTTGCAGTTCTCTTTCTCTCTGTGTCTCTCTCTTAGCCCTTCCAGTTCTCTCTCTGTCTCTCTGTCTCTTCCAGTTCTCTGTCTTTGACCTTAATGGCTACCCTCAGGATATATACACCCTTCTTAGGGCCCCAAGGGCTTCACACCCAATCAGCAAAAGGATATGGGCCTAAGGCTTAATACCTAGTTAGCAAAAGGGTGTGGACCTGCCTACAAATAAGCCTTAAGCACTCATTTCTCTGATAAATATAATTTGGCATCTCTGTTTTCAACAGTTTTACCTTAGTATCCTCCTAGTAATTGAAGCATGATATGTCCAAATCTGAACTTATTTTCTTTACCTATATGTTCTCATAACTTAACTAAATTTGTTGATGACCCTCTAAAACTTTCTATGACTACCATTTCCTATAGAATACAAGGTAAACTCCTTAGCATAATTTTTAAGGCCTTCCATGTCTTGACTCCAACCTATCTTTGCATTCCTATGCCACATTATGCCTTGTCACATAATCTCCATTTTAACAAAACTGGAGTAATACTGTTTCACAATTTCAGCCTATATTCTTTTATCTATATTCTTCATTAAAAGCTGTCACTTTGCTCTTTCTCCTCAACCTTCCTCTTCACTCAGAATGCAACTTAGTTTCCAACTCTTCTATAAAGTTTTCCTTGATTCCAAGTGATGTGGAGAGAAAGTAAAAAATGAGAGCTAATTTGGGTTGGCAAAAGAAGCATACATTTAAGGTCAATAAGTTGGTTTGGAATTGAAGATCAAAAAGGACAGATGAATTCTCAGAAAGTAAAGGATGAGAAAATGTCATCTTTTAATAAAAGGTCCAGGATTTCCTAGATCAGGAGTGGGGAACCTGCTGCCTTGAAACTTCATGTAGCCCTCTAGGTCCTCGAGTGTGGCCCTTTGACTGAATATAATCCTTACAAAACAAATCCCCTTCATCAAAGGATTTGTTCTGTAAAACTTTGATTCAGTCAAAAGGCTGAAACCAAGGACCTAGAAAGACACACATGTCCGTGAGGCCACAGGTTCCTCACTTTTGTCCTAGAGAGACAATTTGGTAAAAGTAGTTCCAAATGTAAATGAAGCTGGGTCTCACAGATTGTGATCTGACTCCATTAGTGTAGGAATTTCCCCCCTTCCCCATACAAAAATAACAAGAATCTGACCCAACAGGCAGTGCTAAGTTTTCACGGCAGATGAAGTTCTGCTAAAGTCATGAGAATTTATCAAATCCCTGCAGTCCTCGCTTTCTGACTCATTGCAATGCCTGGAAACATCTAAGGACTGTGGAGTACCTTTGATAGGGGATTACTTAATTGTATTGTCTCTCCCTCAAGCTTTTACTAATTCCTTCACTCAATTTGATAACTCTGAATTAATTTCGAACATTTGAAGGAAAACATAACATGAATAAATAAAATTAAACCATCAAATAGGATAAAACATAAGTTAAACAAGGTAATTTTCTTCATAAACCTCAATGAAATTTGTTTTACTTTCTCTCAATATCCTCATTTTCTTTTAAGTTTTGGAAGCCACACATTAGTTTTGTTAAATGTAAACACAAATGACAATGTGGGTTGGCAGATGGGAAGAAAATATTTTGTTCCACAAGTTTGTTGGGGAGGGAAATTAAATTATGTAGACTTGAAGGAATACTGTACTTTTGGGTACCATTTATACTTAGTGGAAGTGATATGTTAATGCAGATGCCACCAAATCTAATCAAACTATAATGTGCTTGTTTAATTAAAGTAAAGCTCTAAATGCCTAACTTGGCAATTAATATTCTGAGAAGAAATTAGCAAAGAAGGGAAAGGGTCATATTTGGGTACAAGTTTCCATTCAATCTAATCAATGTTACTATTGCTGCCATGCATACAAAATAAATCATCCAGCACCAGTTATAGTCAAAGCTCTCCAGGCATTTAAAATGGAGAGCTCTCTCTTGTTGGTAGGATGAAGTTTCACCTTTTAGATAATTTCTCAAAAAAAAAAAAAGAGTACCTGGTGCCCTTAGACAGATTCCTATTCTCTACCCTGAAAAAGTTTCCTTCACATAGTATTGAATCAGGTAAAATTAATGTGAGAAAAATAAATGTTTAATAGTAACCTAATATCTCTATTAAAATGATTGAACACTAATTATTAACATTGATCTTTTGTGTTTTCTTAAATCTCAGTGATACCACGTGGACATTTTCGAAAGACTTCTATTCTGATATAATTCGGCACATAACATTAAAGGCAACTAATCATCCCCAAATAGAAATGACCTTGAGATTCCTTTCAGGAGGCAACCCATGTTAGAGTTCATACTTTCTGGAATTTTAATTTATCATTGTTTCTGAAGTCTTACTTATGTGTTCATCAGATAATATATTAGAACTAAAATGCTATTAAAGACCATCTATTCCAATTCTCTTATTTTACTGATAAAGAAACTGAGGCCCTAATAGGTTAAGTGACCAGACTAATGCTATAGAAGTAGAATTTACTGTGACATCCTCTGATTCTAAATTTTTACTCTTTGATTGTTTTTGTATTCAGGTGTGTGTGTGTGTGTGTGTGTGTGTGTGTGTGTGTGTCTGTGTGTGTGTGTACATTTAAGAAAAAATATGTTAAGATAATGTGTTAAGGACAAATTATATATATATATATTCACATGTATATGTGTACATGCATATGTATATACATATGTGTGTATGTATGTACATACATTCTTTTCGTTAATTTATTCTTAACACATTAAGGCCTATGCTGACTCAATAATTTTTTATATAAATATGTTGCTATAATTGAAATTTCCCTTTCCCATTTCTGCCCTCTGAAACTAGCACTTTGTGAATCAGTGTAATGCACTTTAAAATATAAAAATAACTGTCAGTACCAGGGCTGTTGAGGCAGTAGAATGGGCCAAATAAAGAAAGTGCAGGTTAAACAAAACATAGTTGAAAGAAACTGCAATTTGAAATTAGATAACTTGGCAAATTCTATCTCTCCCATTTACTGTGTGAACTTAGTGTCTTGGGCTATACTTTACTCATTTGTATTATGAAAGAGTTGGAGTAGTTGATCTCTATCATCTCTTCATTTCTAGATCCTATAAACTGATGATCTGAAGTGTGAATGTACCCACCAGAACAGAACTGCAATCTGATATAGTCTGCCTTGTAATTAAAGGACTTGGAAAAGGAAGGAAAGGTCAAGTTAATCTAAAGTTCTGGATATATGGGTCATTGTGACAGTTAGTTAAATTCTTACTGCTGCAATTCATTTCTTAATATCTGCTTTATAGCCACTATGACCTTTCCTATAATCTGTATATGTTTGCTAATTAGGCTGTTTGGCACTCTAGGTGCCTTAATGAATTTAATAAATTCACATTTCTTGCTCAAAAAGTATATAGATAGATAAACACAATTGCATTTGCCACCTAGCCCATCTTACAGGTGCAAGTCATCATTACAGAAATATGGAACAAAAAGACATGAGTGAATATTGATCTGCTTATTCTACCTTTAAATTTTGGAGTCAAGCTCAGGAAATCAAGAGTTAATTCAAAGATTCAAGTCAAAAACTAACATTGGTACCTTTGTTTTTTTAATTTGTCATATAGCTTCTTAGGTGCTTGTGACCATTTGTGCAGATAAATGAGCCCTGGGCTCTGGGCAAGTTTCTCTGACTCCATCTAATGCCAATAGGTCAAGCTCCTATCTCTATTAGAGTAGGTCCAATAAATCTATGAAATTAACCCAATAACATACTCTCCTCTGTGTGTATTTTTCTCCTCCCACTCCCTCAGCAAATGATAATACTAAAAAATCACACAGTTCAGAACTGTGTTTGAACGTAACAAATATCAATGTCTTCCCTATTTCCCTTGCCTTCCCTTAGCATTGTTCCTGATATGGAATAAGCAATAAACCTGGCTTTTTATCCACTAGGTGAGCCACACTACTTTTCTATACAAAGCATATATAAAATAAATTCCACATAATTTAGGGGGGGAGGGGAAAACATAAAAATTAAAGACATGAAGAAAAGCTTTCTCTATAACTTGGTACTGTAAAAGACCAGATAGCTTTCTGGCTTTTCAAACTTAAGTCTTCTTGTTGTTCTTGGCTGTGTGCTTTTTATTTTGTTCTTTCTTCCCCCTTCGTCTTCCACCCATCCCAATGGCTACAATTACACATGGATGTATTTATATACAGATATGTAGATACATATATACTTATGTAGACATACATATGCTTTTATGTATGCTTTTATCATTGTGTGTGAAGATATTATTAGAATATCAATCCAAGCAGCAGAACATGGATGTGTAATCTCATCCATACGGGTATTACTTCCAATGAAACAGAACCCAACCCACCCATGACTGCCTGACTTGTGTGACTTGAACCTGAACTAACATAACTCCTCCAGGCAAAACAGCATTTAAATGAAAGCAATAAATACATTTTCAAACAAAATTTGTACTATTTGGTATTATATATAGCGATGTTCTCTTCTATTAGTGTGAATAATACCAAAATGACCCTGTTGCACCAATGCTATTGCCCTCATTAAAATGAATGTTTAATGTTTCTCCATGTGTGAATAGAATATTTTCTTTAGTTTTTATGTAATTATGACATGGTAAATGCCTCCCCCACAGCAGAAAACCTGGTATATAAGATCGAGTATCCAATTTCTTCTTAAGTTATATCCTGAATCACATCTTTCCTGGAGAAACCCTATCCATGAGGCAACTTGCTCTCTTACCATTTATGTTGATTTGTGTATGATAATATGAAAATTAAGTTGTGGGTCATCACTAAAGTTGTTGGAAATCGTCATTTGTTTTTTCTCCCTACCTAATAGTATTTTACTTTTTCCAATTACATATAAAGATAGCTTTCAATGTTAATTTTTATAAGATTTTGAATTCTATTTTTCTTTTTCTCCCAGCCTTTCTCTCTTACTTTCCTTTCCCCTCCCCAATATGGCAAGCAATCTGATATAGGCTATACATGCATAATCATTTTGAACATATTTCCACATTAATCATATTGTGAAAGAAGCATCAGAACAAAAGAGAAACACTACAGGAAAGAAAAAAACAACTACAACAACAACAAAAAAGAAAATAGTATGTTTTAATCTTCATTCAGACTCCATAATTCTTTCTCTGGATGTGGATAGCATTTTCCATTATGAGTCTTTCATTTTGTTTTTGTTTCTTTTTTTTTTATTACTGAAACTTAAATACAAAATAAGAAAAGAAAATGAAACACAAACTTAAATACTGAGAACTTAAATACACAAGAAAAGAGAAAAAAGCATGCCATGTGCACAGCAGAACGTAAGAGAGGATTCAAAATATATGGCAATAAATTTCCATTTCAAGAAAGCCTATATAATAAGTACTATGCCTTGTAGTGAAAACTATCCATCTTTTCTTTGCTTCTTTGTTAGTTTTTTTTTGTTGTTATTGTTGTTCTTGGCTGTGTACTTTTCACTTTGTTCTTTCTTCCCCCTTTCTCCCCCTAACCCCATCCCTAAGTCTACAATTACATGTGAATACATTTATATATAGATATAGATATATAGATACACATATACTTATACAGACAAACATACACGTATATACACATATGTGTATACATATGCATATATGTATATATATGTACATATACATGTATGTGTGTATGTATGTGAATGTATATATATATATATATATATATATATATATATATATATATATATATACTTTCCCTAACAATTTCTATTTCTACTTTATTTTTATGTTTGTGTGTATCTCCTATTGCCTATCCCTCCTAACTCCTCTACTTTATTTCTACCTTCTACTTTGTCCTCCTATTACTTAACCTATCCTACTTCCAAGGATCATTCCCTTATCCTCTCATTATCATTAATCTAAACAACATTCTATGCCTCCCCCATTTAACCTATTCCCTCACCCTCTCCTCTAAAGGTCCCTCTCTTATTATCTCCCCCCTCCCTGTCCCCTTAGCATTTTATTTTTTTCTGAATTTAGAAGGTTTTTATGTATTTTATATATATATATATATATATATATATATATATATATATATATATATATTTATATAACCCATTCCTGATGAAAGTAGATTTCCAGAACAGCCTTCTTCCCTTATTTAATTCTTCTGTGTTGCTTCTTCCTCTTGCTATTCATTTATATAAAATAATTACTCTTTTTAGTGATTCCTAAATGGTTTTACTTTTTAAAGTCACATCATACTCAGGTGTACCCCAATTTTTCTCACAAACTACCCAATTACTAATAACAATCTTAGACATATGTTTTACATTTTACGTACATACATAGTCTGTCTTTATTGAGTCCCTTGTAATCAGTCTTTGGTATGTACCTTATATTTCTATTGCCTCTTCTATATCAAATCTTGTAGTAAGTTCAGTTTTTTTTAACAAAGTCCTGAAAGTCTGACAGGTCATTAAATATCCTTTTTTTCCATTCAGTATTATTGTTAGCTTTGCTGGGCATGATATTTTCACCCAGAACCCCAGTTCTTTGCTTTTTGTTATACAGCGTTCCAAGACCTAGTCTTTTATGGTCACTGCTGCTAGGTCTTGAGTGATTCTAATTGTGGCACTGCCATATTTAATTTTTTTTCTTGTCACTCATTATATTTTATCCTTGAGCTGGGGGTTTAGGAATTTGACTATAATATTCCTGTGGGTTTTCCTTATCTCATTTCTTTGAGGTGGTGATCCGTGGATTTTTTTTCTATTTCTACTCTCCCCTCTTGTTCTAATGCCTCTGGACAATTTTCTTTAATCATTCCTTGTATGGTATCAAAATTTTGTTTTGATCATAGCTTTCATGTAATATGGTTATTCCTATGTTTTCTCTTCTTCCTCTGTTCTCCAGATCAGTTGTTTTTCTTATGAGATGTTCACATTGTCTTCTATTTTTTTATTCTTTTATGTTTTGTTTTACTATTTCTTGATCTCTTATAATTTCGCTGATTTCCCCTTCCCGGTTCTGATTTTCAAGGAGTCATTTTCTTCCTCAAGATTCTGGATATCCTTTTCTAATTGGTTGACTTTCTTTTCATAATCTTTTTTTTCTTGGATTTTTTTTTTTAGTTTTTCCTCTATTTCTATCATTTGATCTTTAAAGTCTTTTAAAAGTTGTTTTATGAATTATTTTTGAGCAGGTGACCCTTTGGAGGTAGAAGAGGGTTTTTTTGCTGCAGTATCATCCTTTGAAGATGAACCCCATCCTTCCAATAGTAACTCTTTATGGTTGAATTTTTTCTTCTTTGCCTATGCTTTTTTTTTTGTATTTGTACTAGCTGAGTTTTTATAATCACCTGTGGTCCTGGGGTATGGGGATGGTGCCTCTAACTTCAGATTCTCCTTCAGGTCTCCCCTCTGGCTTGGAATTGGAACCAAGACTTCTAGTCTCCTGTGAGTGCCCAAAGCCAGCAGCATCCCAGCCCCACTGCTTCTGCACTCACCAGGCTTGTGCTGTTTTATTTTTGACCCTGCTCTATCTCTGCAGCACAGTTGGGTCTAGTGTTTCTTGTCAGCAGAGGTTTCCTTGATGTTCTCTGGCTCAGACACCCAACAACCCTACTGTCCTGGGTATAAAAGTTCCTGCAGCTGTGGCTGAGGCAGCCTCCCAACTCATTTAACCCTAGGGCTTGCTGCTTATTCTTTTTGTTTTACAGGTATAGCTTTTATTTTTTCCTTTAAATTTAATTATTTTTAGTTTACAACATTCAGTCTCAAAAGTTTTTGAGTTCCAAATCTTCTCCCCGTTCTCCTTGCCCCTCCCCAACCAAGACAGCATGTAATCCGATATAGGTTCTATATATACCTTCATATTAAACATATTTTCATAATAGTCAAGTTGCAAAGAAGAATTACAATCAACGGAATGAACTATGAGAAACAAGAAACAAGACAAAACAAAACCAAAAGAGAGAGAGAGAGAGCAAATAGTTTACTTCAATCGTCATTCAGGCTCCATAAATCTTTCTCTGGACATGGATAACTTTTTCCAACATGAGTCTTTTAGAGTTGTCTTAGAACCTTGTATTGCTGAGAAGAGCCAAGTCTATCAGAGTTAGACATCACAGATACAATGTGTTTGTAACTGTGTTCTCCTGGTTCTGCACCCCTCACTCAGCATCAGTTCATATAAGTCTTTCCAGGTTACCATGGAGTCTGTCTATTCCTCATTTCATTTACATAATGAATGTATTTCATTACATTCATATGCCACTGTTCAGCCTTTCCACAATTGATGGATGTCCCCTCATTTTCTGATTCTTTGCCATCACAAAAAAAGAGCTACTATAAACATTTTTGTACAAGTGGGTCCTTTCCCCTTTTTATGATCTCTTTGGGATATATAACTAGTAGTTCTATTGCAGAATCACAGGGTATGCACAATTTTATAGTTCTTTGGGCATAGTTTCAAATTGTTCTCCGCAGGGACTGGATCAGTTCATGACTCTACCAACAACACATTACTGTTCCAATTTTCACACATCATCTCCAACACATGTCATTTTTGTTTATTATCATATTAGTCAATTGATTAGGTGTGAACTTGTTAGTTTTATTATTGCTATGGTCAGTTATGCTTATAGTTTTCCTAATATTGAACCAGTTCTATAATACTGGTATAAATCTCACTTGGTCATAGTATATTACCCTCATGGTAAATTGCTGTAATCTTTTTGCTATTATATTAATAATAATATTGGCTTATAATTTTCTTTCACTATTTTGGCTCTTCCTGGTTTAAGTATCAGCAGAATATTTGTAACATAAAAATAATTTTGTAGGACTCTTTTTTGACTATTTTCCTGGATAGTTTATATAGCATTGGAATTAATTGTTCTTTGAGTGTTTGGTAGGATTCACTTGTAAATCAATTCACTCTGGAGATTTTTTTCTTAGGGAGTTTATTGATAGCTTAATTTCTTTTTTCAACAGTGGGGTTATTTAAGTATTTTATTTCTTCTTCAGTCCATTTGGGCAATTTATTTATTTTGTAAATGTTCATCTATTTCACTTAGATTGTCAGATTTATTGGCATACGGTTGGATAAAGTAGCTCCTATTTATTTTTTAATTTTCTTGTCATTGATGGTGAAATCAGCCTTTTCATATTTGATACTGGTAATTTGGTTTTCTTATTTTTTTAATCAAATTAGCCAAAGGTCCATCTGTTTTATTGTTTTTTCTTTTTTTCGTAAACCCAGCTCTTAGTTTTATTTATTACTTCAATAATTTTCTTACTTTCAATTTCATTAATTTCTCCATGGATTTTCAGAATTTCTAATTTGCCATTAAATTGTGAATTTGTAATTTGTTCTTTTCTAGCTTTCTTAGTTGCATGCACAATTCATTGATCTAGTCTTTCTCTATTTTATTCATGTAAGCATTTGGAGATAGAAACTTCCCCTAAGAACTGCTTTGGCTGCACCTCTTAAGCTTTGATATGTTGTCTTATCATTCTCTTTGATGAAATTACTGTTTCTATGATTTGTTTTCTGTCCACTCATTTTTTAGGATTAGATAATTTAGTTTCCAATTAATTTTTAGCCTTTCTTTTTATAGCCCTTTATTATATGTAGTTTGTATTGCATTATGATCTGAAAATGATGCATTTAATATTTCTGCCATTCTGTTTTGGATTGTGAGGTTTTTATGCTCTAATAATGGTCAGTTTTTGTGTAGGTGTGATGTATTGCTGAGAAAAATATATTCCTTTCTATTCACATTCAGTTTTCTCTAGAGTTATACCATATCTTTTTTTCTAAGATTTTATTTCCCTCTTTAACTTCCTTCTTTTTTGTTTTATGGTTAGATTTATCTTGTTTTGAGAGGGAGAGGTTGTGGTCCCCCACTAGTTTAATTTTCCTGTCTATTATTTCCTGTAATTTACTTAATTTCTCCTCTAAGAATCTGGATTCATATCACTTCTGCATACATGCTTAGTAATAATATTACTTCATTGTTTATGGAATCTTTTAGCAGGATGTAGTTTCCTTTCTTATTTCTGCTATTTAGATCTTTTTTTTGCTTTGTCTGAGATCAAGATTGCTATCTCTGCTTACTTTTTTTGCTTCAGTTGAAGCATAATATATTCTGCTCCTGCCTTTTACCTTTACTCTGTGTATATCACTCTGCTTCATATATGTTTCTTGTAAACAACAGATTATACGATTATGGCTATTAATCCACTGCACTACCCACTTGCATTTTAGGGGAGGGTTAATAACATTCACAGTTATGATTACTATCTGTGTCTTTCTCTCCATCCTTCTCCAGACCATCTTTGTGCTTTTCTCCCTCTTTTCTCCATTTTCCTCTTCACTAGAGTTTTACTTTGACCACCACTTCCATCAACATGCCATCCTTTGTATCAGCTCCCTCCCTTTTCTTTCCCATTTCTCCTCCTACTTTTCATAGGGTAAGTTAGATTTCTATAGCTAACTGAATATGTTATTCTCTCTTTGAGCCAAATCTGATGAGAATATGGTTCAAAGTATACTCATCTCCCTCCCTTCCTTACCCTTTACTCTAATAGGTCTTTGTGCCTCTTCATGTGATGTAGTTTACCCCTTTTTAACCTTCTCCTTATTTCTTCTCCCAGTACTATCCCTTTACATCACTTAATTAGATTTATCATTACATCAAAGTCAACTTTTACCCATGCCCTCTGTCAATGTATACCATTTCTAAATGTATTAATAAAGATATTGTTCTTAATAGTTACAAGTATCATCTTCCCTTTTAGGGATGTAAACAGTTTGCCCTTATTGAATAACAACTTATTTTTCCTGTTTACCTTTTTATGCCTCTCTTGAGTCTTGTATTTGAAGATTAAATTTTCTGTTGAGCTCTGGTCTTTTCATCAGGAAGGTTTGGAAGTCCACCATTTCATTGAACATCTATCTCCTTGCCTAAAAACATTATGCTCAATTTTTTCTTGGTAGTTGATCTTTGCTTGTAATCCAAGCTCCTTTGCCTTATGGATTATCATATTTCAAGACCTCTGATCTTTTAATGTAGAACCTGCTAAGTTCTGTGTAAATGTGATTCCGTGATATTTACATTGTTTCTTTCTTTCTGATTGTAGTATTTTCTCTTTCACCTGATAATTCTGGAATTTTTGTTTTGGAATCTCTTTCAGGAGCTGTTTGGTGGATTCTTTTAATGACTATTTTATCCTCTGGTTCTAGGACCTCAGAGTAGTTTTCCTCATGTATTGAAGGATGCTGTCTGGGTCTTCCTTTTGATCATGGTTTTCAGGTAGTTCAGTAATTCTGATATTATCTCTCTTGGATCTATTTTCCAGGACAGTTGTTTTTCCAATGAGGTATTTTATGTTGCCTTCTATTTTTTAATTCTTTAGATTTTTTTTTTGAATGATTCTCGATCTCTCCTGGAGTCATGAGCTTCAACTTGCCCAATTCTAATTTTTAAGGAATTGTTTTCTTCAGTTGCCTTTTGAACCTTCTTTTCCATTTGATCAATTGTACTTTTTAAAGAGTTCTTCTCTTCAGCGATTTTTTTATGCCGCCTTTTTCATTTAGGCAATTCTACTGTTTAAAAAGTTGTTTTCTTCAGTGTACTTTCCCTGCCCCACCTCCCCCAATTTGGCCAATTGTATTTTTTTTAAGGAATTGGTTTGTACAGTCAATTTTTGTCCTGCCTTTTCTAAGCTGTTGACTCTGTCTTGCTTACCTCTCATTTATTTCCCCCATTTTTACTTTTACCTCTCTTATTTGACTTTTAAAATCCTTCTTGAACTCTTCCAAGAAGGCTTTTGAGGCTTGAGACCAGTTCATGTTCCCCTCTGAGGTTTTGGATGTGGGTATATTGACCATGTTGTTCTCTTCTGAATTTGTGTTTCGATCTTCCCTGTCACCATAATAATTCTCTATGGTCAATATTTATTTGTTTATATATATTTTTGGTTGTTGTTGCTTTTTGCTAATGGTGTTTGTCTTTTCTTGGGATTTTAAAATTTATCTTTGATTCTGGGTCACAAGAGGCACTGTCTAAGCTTCTTGTACTGGAGGCCTTGGGCCTGGTCCCTGGCTTTGTGTTCTGGGGTCTCAGGTGCTGACAGCTAGAAGCTATAGGTGTTTGGTAGTTTACCTGATGCTAAGCTCGAGCTGGTGGTCGTGGCTGGTGTGTGCTGAGGCCAAGTCGGGTTTTTCTGAGTTTCCCTAGAGCTGCACAGAAGCACATGGGGTGGGGATGGGGGGTCAGCTGAGTGGAAGATGCCTGCTCACCTGGAGTTCTCTGAAGCCCATGGGGTTTGAGCTGCTGGAGGGTGCCTGCATGTCCACATGATGTTTCTATAAGTTGGAGTCTGTCAATTTCCCTGGCTGTGCCAAGGCATTGGTGTGGGGGCAGGGTCCTGATGTTGGTGCTTGCCTGCTCCACCACCCTGGGGCTCAGGATTTCCCACTGGTTTGTGGAGGTGGGGCTTGCACTGGCTTGCTGGGACACCTCCTGTTTTGTGATGCTCTCCTTCCATCAAAACGTGAGGGACCTTTTCTGTTAATCCCACAAGCTTCCTGGTCTAAAAGACTGCTGTACCCCATCTTTCTTTTGCCTCCACTTTTCCAAGATTTTTCCTGGAGTGATTTTTCTTTTGGCTTTTTCAAGGTCAATAAGGGAGGATGAGAATGACTTACTGCTTACTCTTCCATCTTGGCTCTCAGAAGTCTTTGATAGATTATTTTATATAAATTGATCTAATAGACAATAAAATGATGATCAGCAACATGATGCAATAAACCTAATTTTCAAAGAAAGTATTAACTTTAAGTTTAAATAAACTGGGTGATATTGCTAGAATCACATCCAGAGAAAAATGATAACAAGCTGAAATAGAAAAAAGCTTTTAACCTATCTACCAAGAGTATATATAGCCAGCAAAACTGGATAAAAAAACATCTCTGGGTCATAAATCCTACTTTTTCCAATATAATCCATTTTAAAATCATAGATGAGTTATATGAGAGAAAAACAAAGATTGTTCAATGGAACACTTTCAGAGAGCAAAGTTTTACGATAGAAATAGAATCTCATTATGTGTTGAGTATGTGGGATAATAGCAATGCTCTATGTAAGGAGGACCCTTATGGTCTACAAAATTCCTCCAGGCTGTTTGTAGACTGGTCCAAAATTGATGGACATATTGTAATGTTACCTCTGAAATGCAGTCCCTCATTACCTCCTACATGCACTATTGCAATAGTCTTTCTTCTGGTCTCTCTGCCACAAATCTCTTTCCACTCTAGTCCATCTCCACTTAATTGTCAAATCGATCTTCCGAATGCACAGGTCTGATCATGTCACCAATTAATTCAATAAACTCCAGTGGCTCCCTGTTACCTCCAGTATCAAATAGAAGATCCTTTATTTGGTGTTTAAAGTACTTCATAACTTGATCTCTTCCTTCCTTTCCAGTCTTCTTATATCTTAGTTCCTTTCATATACTACGCCATCCAGTGACTATCACATTTTTGTTCCTCAAACATAACACTCCATCTGCTGACTCTAGGTCTTTACTGGCTGTTCCCATACCTGGAATGCTCTTCTTCCTAATCACAGCCTCCTAGTTTCTGTGGCTTTCTTCAAGTCTCAGCCAAAGGACCACTTTCTCCAAGAAGAGTTTTTCAGTCTTCCTTAATCTTAGTGTTTTCTTCAGACTTACCCAAATTTATCTACTATATAGCTGGTTTGTATGTAGTTGTTTGTATTTTTTTTCCATTAGATTGTGAGCTCCTTTAGTGTAGTTACTGTATGCTTTTTTTTTTTCCTTTGTAACCCTGGTGCCTGGCTTTTAATAAATGCTAGTTGATGGACCATTCCACAGCATCACAGAGAAAAGAGAAAAAAATATCCTAAGTGATAAAAATGACAATTTTTTAAAAAAGAGCATCCAAACAACCTTGTTTAGGGACAGGAATCAAAAGTGAGCTCAGTTGCTACAATTTAGATAATGAGTGCTTGACTGGATTAATAGAATGTAAACTCCCTAAGGACAAGAAATTTTGTTTACCTTTTGTTTCTGGATTCCTTTTATGCAGCATAGTGCCCATAATATAGTGGATTCTTGAAAAATATTTGGTCAATCGAATTGATATATGACCAAATCTGTCATGATAGTTCATTTCCCTAATTCTGATGAATGGATAGGTGTGTGGGGTGCTAGACAAATAAGTAGGGAGGACAAACATATGCAACAATGAACCTGATTAACACTGCCTACATACCACAATGATGAAGGGAATAGAGACTCCAAACCAAATACCATTGATTAATGACTCTCTGCCTTCTACTAATTTTCATCAGGAAATGAATTTGATTTATTGTTTGCCTTTTAAGAGAGAACACCTTGATAACTCCAAAGATTTTGTAAAGGAATGTTATGCAGTATATTAAAGACACCTTAAAAACAGTGCAGGTTTAGATAACTTGGGACACTCAGGGCACCTCCCTAGCACACTTTAAATTACATCAAGTTGAAGTCTGCCTCATGGCCCTATGTAGCCCAAAAGAAAGATCATCTTATCTCATCACTAAAAAGAAGCAAGAATATGTTTTCTCCAAGTGAAGTTTTTCATTATTTGACATTTAAGTAAAACTCAACATTGGTATAGAGTGGATAGAGTTCTGGGTTTGAATTCAGAGAGACCTGGGTTCAAATCCTATTTCAGATACTTTCCAGCTGTGTGATCCTAATCAAATTGCCACTTACTTCAAATAATTCATAAAGATTATTTAAATCAAAAATGTCAGGGATGGGAGTTCCCTATGTCAAGGAGATCATAAGTCATTTGGGTATTTGCCATCTATAAGATGGCTTGGTTTAGCTCATTCAGAAATCAATGACCATTTATATTCTAAAAATCTTTGCCAAAAATCTGTATTTGTTTAATGCTTGAACATTCCCTGAGTCCTTTCTCTGCATCCATTTTTCTATTTCTTACTTTATCTTATCCATAATCTTGTCTTATAACTAATGAAGTCACAAAAGGAAATGCCACCTACAAGGCAGCCCAATGTTTAAAATTTCTAAAATGCCTAAGGAAGTTGGTTGAGGTATTTGCATATTGCTTACACTTTTAAATACATATTTGCTTATCCTTTCTTTACAGAAAGCAACTTTCCCTGCCTGCTCATCACCTTATTACCTTCTGGGATAAAATCGAAGTTCCTTTAAAAAGTCATGATTCGCTGTTGATTTATGTATCATTTTTAAACTAGGCACTACTATGTTAATTAATTAATTAAAAATTTGGCAAAGAAATATACAAATGTAGTGGATTATGAGTCTTTGAAATTGTTTTGGAATGGGTGCAAATATGCAAGACAAAGCCCATATAACATGTCACTAATAATTACTTGGAAAACATGCCTGCTGAACAGCTTATAGAGGGAAAATAAATGTTTGTCATTAACTATCAATTAACCTGGTTGCCTTATGAAGGTCAAAAGCAGACAGTGGCATATAACAGCTTACTTACAGTTATTCAGGAGATAGTTTTTCAGCCTAAGATCTCTAGAAGAATAAGTAACGATGGAGGTAGAAACACAGAGAGAAGGGGTAGTACCAACCAAAAATGAAGAGAGACAGAAGCTCTGGGAACAACAGAAAGCAGAACCAATACAAGAAGCAACTGAATATTTTGTATGTACTCTTACATGAGTTACAAAACTTTCAGTGTTAAAAAAAATATTCCAACCTGCTGGTTTGTAATGGTATATGAGAGTGTATTTGGGGGAGGTGGTGGAAGGGTGGAGAAATCTTAGAGTAAGGAGAAAGGGGCAATTCTATAGCATATATTGATATCGCTATGGGGAAATAAAAAGGTATATTCTTTATGATTTCACAATTTTATATGGGGCAGGAAATGCTCAATTCATCAATTAGAATATTAATAAATTTGCCTATTTTTAATTTCTCTTGTCAGCTGTGCCAAGTTGAGTTCTCCTTTATTCACAGTGAGTGCTCCCACATAGGATCAGCTCCACAGGGACATGGAGTAAGATGTGAAAGGGATGAAATGACAACAGAAAACAGCACAAAGCATATGTGCTGAATGCACATTACTCAGAATATTAACAGCACCTTCTTAATTCATGTTTTGACCTCCTCCAGTTTTCCCCATGCACATGGAATACTGGCTCGAGTTATGTCAGCTCACTTTTCAATCCTAATTGCATTGGCACTGATTCTCAGTGCACCTCAAAAGCCCAGATGGTTCCAGGAGTCACATATGCTGCAGAAAGTGGGGATCAAAGCATAAATAAGAATATGAATCAATTTTGGTGACTTGCCTGATTGTAACAGAAAGAATGCTTTGTACTTTAATAGATTGCATGTAAACATTCTATGGTAATATTGTCTAATGCATTTCCCCATTTATCTCATAGTAATGTTTTCAGGTCATATAATTATTTTCCCCATCCTTTTTTATACAATAGAGACAGAGATATATCCAAGTATAGTAAAGATTAATTATTGAATATGCAAAACAAGAGTTGATTTGATCATGTGTCATTCTGACAATTCAGAACTGAACATTTTCTTCAATTTCAATTTAATTCTAGTTAAAATGAAATCTAATGGCCAGATTGACTACCACTCTCCACCTTCTTCCTCCCACCCAAACATAATAGGGCTGTCATTGGCTAGCAGTGTGTCAGAAGCATCCTTTTTCTTATCTTTCAGACACTTTTTTTTATTTGCATAGAGAAAAAGAAATCCAGAGTTATCTGTTGGACTGAAAACATTTTTAAAAGAACTTTGGTTTGTTATAGAAAAGTACAGGTGTAATATGTCTCAAGAGATGATTTAGCTCAATTCTCTGTGTGAATCAAGGAAGATAGAGAGCTGTCATCTTTTTGAAGATGTACAGAAATAATTATTTCCTTCATAGAATGGAAAGTTGCTATTAAAAATCCTAATATTTAGATAGAGCTGAAGACCGTGGGCAACTAAGATTATAATTCAGAATCCATTCTGTCCAGATATTTTCTAAGCACATGCTTCTCTTTTTATTTGATGTTTTTACAATCACGTCTGGAGATTGGAAAAGCTTATCTCAAGCAAATAATATTCTCACAAATCATGCTTTCTGTTGACTACATATTAATTTGATTTTATTACCAAATATTAAAAAAGATATGTATTTTTATGATGCCACTCCTGTGATATCCATGTATGTCTACAATGCAATTCTATTTAATAATTTTTTCCTCTTAATTATTTCTTATTTATCCCTTGTATATGTGTTTGTATGTTGTCTTTCCTAGTAGATAGTAAGCAACTTGAAGTCAGGGGCTATATATTTTTTTGCTTCCTTTTGTATCTGCAGTGCTTAGTCCACTGCCTGGAACATAAGAAGCACTTACTAAGTATTTATTGATTAATTGAAAATGAAGATATATATTCCCTAATTGTCATGTGACTTCAGATTGGCATAGTTAATCTAAGATACAAAATAACAAAAATACAGTGAATAACCAAAAGGAAGAACAATTAAATAAAGTTGAGAGGGAAGAAATGGGAAATGGAAGTCATTCAGTCATTACACCTCAGGACATTCCCTGAGATCCTCAAATTTTCAACTTCCTTTGGACACAGTGAAGGTATAAATCAAGAGTTCTTAACTTTGTTTTGTTTTACTGACTCTTTTGCTTTCTAGATGAGCCAGTGGCCTTCTTCTCCAAAGCCTAAAATACAATACACACGATTACCAAAGAAATAAATTATATTTAAATAAATATGTAACATATTTACTCTATTCAAATTCATGGACCCAAGCTTAAGAACTCGGGTTCTAAATATTTTTTTCTTAAATATATGTGTATGCACTTTTTGTGTGCATTTAATTTTTAAAAAATTTGAATGGATATTGCTAATGCATAACTGCTAATTGGCTACATAAGAATTCAGAGTAAGAAGAGACTACAAAATCTGGTTATCCTTCTCATTTTATAGCTGAAAAGCCTTCTGATAACTGCTTCTCACAATTCTTAGCTTCCTACAAGACTCAGCTCAGGAAGCTTTTTCTGATCTCTCTCATCAAATTCTCTGGTATTTACTTATCTGTAGAATGTCTCCCTCCTTCTTAATCAAAGAAGGGTTGTTAGGTGACTCCGTGGATAGAGCACCAGGTCTGGAGTCAGGAAGACCTGAGTTCAAATCTGGCATCAAGAACTTACTAGCTATGTGACTCTGGACAAGTCATTTAACTATTTGCCTTGGTTTCCTTATCTGTAAAAAGATTTGGAGGATAAAATGGCAAAACATTCCAGTATGTTTGCCAAGAAAACCCTAAATGGTATCATGAAGAGTCAGGCAAGACCAAACAACAATAACAGCAACCAATAAAATAAAAGTAATAGATCATATTTACATAGTGCTTGAGGAGTTACTTAGCTCTTTACAGGAATTACCTCAAATGAGCTAGAATAATCACTATTTTACAGATGACAAAGTAGAGGATCAGAGAATTAAGTTGCTCGCTAAAACACAGGTGATAAATGTGTTTGATGCAATTCAAACTCAGGATTTCCTACTTCTAATAAGTCTAATTTTTTCTAAGCATAATCCTCTATGTGCCCTATCTCTCTGTCTCTCTTTGTAAGAATAGAAACTCTTTGAGAGCAGAGATTGCCTTTCTGTCTTTATAGCCTTAGCACATAGGACAGTAGCTCACTCATGGAAGGTACATAAAAAATGGTGATTGAAATGAATCAAAACAATAAGCTCAACATCACACAGGCAATAAGTTGTGGATCCAGAATGCCAATTTCCATGTGCCAACCCCAAAACCATATTCTTTAACTGACTTCTTGACAGTTATACTTTTCTAGCACTTTTCTCCAATGCTGGCAGCAGCCTGGGCATTTAGATAGCTCAATAGATAAGAGCACTGGGCTTGGAGTCAGGAAGACTAATCTTTATGAGTTCAAATCTGGCCTTAGGAATTTACCATCTGTGTGACTCTGGGCAAGTCATTAACCCTGTTTAACTCAGTTCGTGGTCCATAATATGAGCTGAGAAGGAAATGGCAAACCATTCCAGCATCTTTGTCAAGGAAACCCCAAACAGCATCACAAAAAGTTGGACACAACTGAACAAAACAGAAACCTGTAGTGATGGAGAGTCCACCAGTACAATAGCCAGGAGCCCTGGCTATTAAACAGCTTGGTGACACTAGAGTGCTATGCCTACAGTGAGGAACATCTGAGTTAAATCCTGCCTCACACTATTTTTTTTTCACTGTGTGACCTTGGACCAATCACTTAACCTCTGTATTCCTCAATTTCCTCAACTGTAAAAATGGTGCTAATATTAACACATACCTCTCAGAGTTGTGAGGAACAAGTGAGATAATATTTAAAAAGCACCTAGCACAATGATTGTCAAATAATGGCTTTTATACAAATGCTATGTATCATCATCATCATCATCATCATCATCATCATCATCATCATCATCATCACCTATATTCTATTTCTGGTGCTTCTATATGCAACCTTTGTTACTTCGGAGACAAATAGTTTGGTATAGTTGAAGGAGCCCTGGATTTGGAGTCAGAGGAGTTAGATTCTAATCCAAACTCCACCTGTATACAGACATAACTCATTTTATTGCATTTTGCTTTATTGAGCTTCATAGATATTGCATTTTTTACAAATTGAAGGTTTGTGGCAACCCTGCATTGAACATGTCTATTGGTACCATTTTACCAATAGCATGTGCTCACATTTTGTCTCTGCATCACATTTTGACATTTCTCACAATATTTCAAACTTTTTCATGATTATTATATCTGTTTTGGTGATCTGTGATCAATGATCTTTGCTGTTACAACTGTAATTGTTTTGGGGCACCATGAACTGCACCCATATAAGGCAGCAAACAATCAATAAATGTTGTGTGTGTTCTGACTTCTCCACTGACTAGCTGTTCCAGTCTCTCTCCCTATTCTCCAGCCTCCCTATTCCCTGAGACAAAATAATATTAAAATTAGGCCACTTAATAAGCCTGCAATGGTCTCTAAGTTTTCAAGTGAGTGGAAGAGTCACTCTTGCAGCAAACCTCACTGCTGTCTTATTTTACAAAACTGTCAAAGCCACCCCAACCTTCAGCAACCACCACCCTCCACCAGCAAAAATATAACTCACTGAAGGCTCAGATGATGGTTAGCATTTTAAATAATGAAGTGCATACATAGTTTTTTTTCAGACATAATACTATTGTGCACTTGACAGACTATAGTGTAATATAAATGTAACTTTTATATGCACTAGAAAACCAAAAAAATCATGTGACTTGCTTTATTGTATTATTAACTTTATTGCAATGTTCTGGAAGTGAATTTATAATATCTTCAAGGTATGTCTTAGTTATGCTAAGTCATGCATTTACCTACTTAAGCCTAAGTTTCCTTAACTATAAACATAAGGAGCTGTACTAAAGGGTTTCTAAGTGTTTTTTGTCTAAATCCTATACTTCTGCCTCAATAGGCCTCTGTTTCAACAGTAAACCAAGTAAGAGGAAAATAAATATCCAGATGATTTCTATATTCCCTTCCATATCCTTCTATGTGTCTGTGACCAAATTGACTAAGAGAGGAAAAATTTGAAACCATGAATTATTAGTTTCAAACTTCTCTTTACTTTTTCTTCCATGCTACTCCTGTCTTCTCATCTAGGAAGATCACTGCTCCTTTTTCTGATTGGTCAATTTCTCTGCCCGGGTCAAACAGGTCCTTTCTTTCTTTTTTTTTCTTCAGGCTCCCCTGTTTGCTTATACGTTTCCTCTACCTGTCACCTCTTCTACTTTTCTATTACCTTTTATTTTTCTATATTCAAAGGTAAGCTCCTCAAGGGCAGGTGCTGTCCTTTTTCTTATATTTGTAGTTCCAGCACTTGGTAAAGGCCTGGCAGTTAGAAGTCACTTAATAAATGTTTCTTGACTTAATGTGACATGCTTCTTACCTGAGCAATTTTTTTTTTGCTTTTACCAGAGCAGTAATTTTCTCTGATAGGGAGTTGCTCTTTTGAAACTCTCTCTACCAATGTGCACTCCTTCCAGTCATTTAGAGATTCTTGGAGTACTAAGGCAACAAGTCACATGCCTAGGGCCACACAGGCAGCTTGTGTCATTGATTGGAAATAAACTCAATTATTTCTGACTTTTAGACAATGTTTTTTTATCCACTATGAAAAATATAATTGTATTTTTAGTGTTTTAAGCAATATTTCAAGTATGCATTTTAAACATTCACAGAGTGGGTGAAAAAAGAGAAGGATTTAAGTTTTAAAAGACATAATTACTGCTACATTCTACTTAAATTCTTAGTGATTTCTTACTGTCCAAATGTAGCCATGTTAAACCTCCTAGATGTATTTTGTTAAGCTGCTTCTGCTTTCTTGTTCCTCTCCTTTCACATTTTCCCTTCTTTCATCATCCATCTAAGCCATGGAGACTCAACTAACTTCTTGAAAGAGTTATATGTTAAGTAAAGGCTAAAGTTGACAGTACTAACAAGCAGTGAAGACATCCTCATTAACTAGATAGCTTTTTGTGTCTATTTGATTATGAAATAAATACAACAGTTTTTTATCTGTTTTCAACGAGGAAAGAGGGAATAACAAATTCACAGACTAACCCTTCTCATACTGCATCTTCAGCCTGGGAGAATTTTCTTTCCCAGGTTACCTCAGAAATGTAATCATTTTGGGTCCTAGAACATTTTGAGAAATGAGTAAAAAGAAAAGGAAAAAATGGTAAGTATTGCAGGGGATGTGGGATAATTGGGACATTAATTCACCGCTAGTAGAGTAGTGAATCACTCCAAATATTCTGGAGAGCAATTTGGAAGTATATCCAAAGGGCAATAAAACTGTGCATTACTCTTTGATGCAGCAAAACCACTACTAGGTCTGCATCGCAAAGAGATCAAAAAAAAAGGAAAATGAACTATATGTCCAAAAATATTTAGAGTGGCTCTTTTTGTGGTGTCAAAGAATAGGAAATTGAAAGGATGCCCATCAATTGGGGAATGGCTGAAAATGTTATGGTGTGTTCATAATGACATATTATTGTGCTAAAAGAAATGATGAGTAGGATGCTTTCAGAAAAAAAAGAACAACCTAGAAAGCCTTACATGAAGTGATGGAAAGTGTAGTGAGAAACATAAGAACATCGTACATAGTAACAGCAATATCATATGCTGATCAACTGTGAATGACGTAGCTATTCTCAGCAATACAATGATCCAAGATTATTCCAAAGGACTCATGATGAAAAAAAATACACTACCTATCTCCAGAGAAAGAACAGATGTAGTCTTCTGAATGTAGATAAAAACATGCTATTTCACTTTCTTAAATTTTTTGCTCTTGTTTTCTTTCACAATATGACTGACATGAAAATATGTTTTGCATGATTGCAGAAAGAGACAAGGGGAGAAGAGAGGGAAGGGGAGAGGAGAAGGGAGGAGAGAGGAGAGAGAGGGAGAGAAGAAAAGAGAGAGAGAGAGAGAGAGAGAGAGAGAGAGAGAGAGAGAGAGAGAGAGAGAGAGAGAGAGATTGAGAGAGAGAGAGAGGAAAAACATTTTACTTCTTGGAATAAGTTTGATTGCAAAGGTGTGTCTACAAAGCCTTTTGTTCATCTATGTTTTTGGAAGAAGTACTCAGAATCAAGGAGCTCTGGTAGAGAGAGCAATCACAGATATTGATTAGAAACAATTGAGACTAATCGAATGTTTCCACTAGTGGGGGAGTAAAGGGCAGGGAATTTTTATATCCCACCAATTCTGTCTTCTCTTCCCCCATCAAAATGTATATTTCATTTTATATAAATGTTCAATATTTTTCCTTAAACAATAAAAGGAAAGCATTGTACTTACAAACTATATACTAATAAGCATAATTAACATCTTAAGAGATCACTATAATGTGTTTCTGCCTGGCAGAAATACAGTAATTAGTTTATACCACAGAAGCAAAGCTCACCAATTAGCAATAGATTTACATCTTTGGTTTATCAATGTTTCCAGAAATTTTTATAGTTAATTTAATTTACCTACCTATTGAAATCTCATAAGATGGTAAGTGTGGAGAGAAAGCTGATTCTCTATTCAAATGAAAATCAGCACAGAAATAAACTGTCCTAAAAGGATAATTATTTTATGCATCTTTAAAATGTTATTATTTTAGAGGAGAAGAATCAGATCCCAAGGAAAGATTTTCACTTAGGAGGTAGAGCTAATTAGTATTGTGTGAAATGACTGGAGGAGTTTTGTTTCCACAGGATTAAAAATACTGCTCCCAGCTTTAGCAGAATATAAGTCAGGTGACTGGTTCTGATCAGAGCTATGATCTAGCAGAAGCCAACTTCTGATCTAGTGAAAGGTTAGAAGCTTGAATCCATGCTTAATGAGCTGTTTGGGGGGTGGGGGCATGATACAGGCGGTTCAGGGGGTTGCATCTGGCTAATGAAGAGCCAGGTGGGAGATTCAAATTTGAATAACATAAAAGGCTAGCACTCTTCTGAACAAATTGTACTCTCCTGTACTCTCCATACAGGATATACCCATTTATCCAGAGAGAATAAATGTAAAGTATAACAAAAACTTTCCTGGCTTTCCAACAGGCATTGTTTATCCCTTCACTAAGTATGTTTTGTTTCTAGCAAATATCTAGTTAGATTTTTAAAAGAGCAGAGTGACAATTGAGGGGAAAATTAAAAAAAAAAGCTTAGAATGATGAGACTGATGGCAAGTCCCTGCATGCCTGTGTAAGGGCCTCTTTGTTGTGCATCTCAGGAAGAAAAAGAATTTAGAATCTCTTTTTGAATGATCACTATTTCCAGAGTAAAAGTATATGACATTTAAAGTGAAGTGCTTCCTGGCACTTCAGGCCTTTTGAAGGAAGGCAATTCGAGAGCACACAAACTCCTCTTCAACTCCCACCCACCTGGCCACATTTTATTAACACTTGTCTTAAGCCAATTTTCATAGATAGTGAAGCAGGTTAATTTGCTTCTGAAAGGCAATAGTTAAACATTTTAAAAGAACAGATAAATGACATTAGTCATTTATTATGCGGTGCCAAGCACTATATTAAATACTGGGGATGCAAAGAAAGATAAAATATTGTGTTATTTTTAAGATCACATTCTAAAGGGAAAGACAAAAGGTAAATATTTAGGTATATACAAGATATATACAAAGTAGATAGAAGATAATATTGTAGAGAGGGGATGAGAATTTGGGAAGATCAAGAAGTCTTTTACATGAAGTAGGATTTAGTTAAGTCATAAAGCAAACCAGGGAAGTTAAGAGGTGGAAGTGAGAGAGAAGAACATTCCAAGTATGGAGGGACAGTCTATTTAAAGGCATGGAATCAGAGATGGAATGTCGTGTTAGAAGAAAAGTAAGGTGGCCAAGGAAGTTAGATCTTGGAGTATAAGAATAGGAATAAAATGAAGAAAGCTGGTGGGGGAAATAAGTGGGACAGACTGTCAAGAGATTTATATGCCAAACAGAGGATTTTATATTTGATCTTGGAGATAATAAAGATCCTGGTAAAATGTTTAAATTTCCTACTATGAATCCTTTCCAAAAACTTCCAGAATGAGAGTCATTTCCTAGAATTTCCAAAAGAACACAAAACAGGTGCTGGATAGACAATTAAAATTAGACCATGACAAGCATGATCCAACTTAATATTGCAAACATAAAAATGCAGTACTACACAATATCTTTAATGTACATGATTGTAAATATGCAAAGACACCATTGTATTTTATTCTAATAATGGAAATTAGTTTAGCTTAATAATTACAAATAATTTGTGTCCAGTGCATATATAAAACCAAATGCCAGATTAGGACAATGGAATCAAGATGTAGACAAATGAATACAGAAAAATTATACCAATTTTCTCAATTAGTTCTGGCTGCTTTCACACAATTTGACAGAATATACTGGATCACAACATTTAAGAAAGTTCTAAGGAGACATATTTTAAGCGTGATAACAATATTAAAGACTGGAAGGAACTCCCAAAGAATTGATATAAAAGACTTATTCATCTAATGTGATATTCCATCCATCCTTTAAATAAGATTAAATGCTTTAGTTCCAAATTCTCTCCTTCTCTCCCTCACCTCACCCCCTCATTGAGATGGTAGGCAATTTGATATAGGTTATACATGTGCAATCATGAAAAATACAGTTTTATATTAGTCATGTTAAGAAAACAAAGACAAAAAATAAAGTAAAAAATAGCATGCTTCAATCAACATTCAGGTTCTATCAGTTCTTCCTCTGGAGTTAGATCACATTTTTCATCATGAATCCTTTGGAATTTTTTGGATCATTGTATTGATGAGAATAGCTATGTCATTCATAGCTCATCATTACACAATATTGTTATAACTGTGTACTGTCTTCTCAAGTTTCTGTTCATTTCACTTTGCATCAGTTCACATTAATCTTTCCAGGCTTTTCTGAGAGCAATCTGCTCATCATTTGTTAGTGCACAATAGTATTCCATTCATATTCATATATAACAACTTATTCATCCATTAGTTTCCAATTCTTTGATAGCGCTAAAAGAGCTGCTATACATACTTTTTTTCTACATATAGGTCCTTTCCCCCTGACCTTGCCTTCTTTTATACTTTTTTGGGATATAGTAGTATTGCTTGAGCAGATTACACACAGTGTGGTATAGTTTCAAATTGCTTTCCAGAGTGAGATCAGTTCACAACTCCATTAAAAATGGGTTAGTGTCCAAATTTTCCAACACCTGCTCTAACATTTATCATTTTAATTTACTGTCATGTTAGCACATCTGACAGGTGTGGGGTAGTATCAGAGTAGTTTTAATTTTAATCTCTTTTATCAAGAGTGATTTAGAGCATTTTATGTGACTAGAGATTTTTTTTTATTTATCTAAAAACTGTCTGTTCATATCTTTTGACTATTTGTTAATTTGGGAATGACTTCTATTCTTACAGGTTTTACTCAGTTCTATGTATTTGAGAAATGAGGCCTTTATCAGAAACACTTGCTGTAAAAATTGTTTCTCCGCTTTTTGCTTCCCTTCTGATCTTGGTTGCATTGGTTATGTGTGTGAAAAACCTTTTTAATTTCATGTAACCAAAATTTCCATTTTGCATTAAATAATGTTTTTAATCACTTGTTTGTTCATGAGTTCTATACTTCTCCATAGATCTGACAGATAAATTATTCCTTGCTCTTCTAATTTTCTTTTGGTGTTACCCTTTATATCTAAATCATGCACCCATTTTTACCTTATATGACTATAATATTGAACCTGATATTGAAACAGCCCTTTATTTTGGTTATAAATCCCACCTGGTGATAGTATAGGATCCTTGTGATATATTGCTGTAATAATCTCCTTGCTAGTATTTTATTTTAAAAATTTGCATCAACATTAGGAAAATTGGTCTATAGTTTTCTTTCTCTATTTTGCCCTTTCTTATTTGTGTATCAGAACTAAATTTGTGTTGTAAAAGGAATTTGGAAGGGTACCTATTTTGCCCAGTTTTCCAGATAGTTTGTGTGGTATTTAAATTGTTCTTATGTATGTCATAATTCACTTGTGACTCCATCTAGCCCTGAGGATATTTTTTTCCTTAAGAAGGTCATTGATGGCTTATTCAATTTATTTTTCTAACACGAGATTATTTAAGTATTCTTTTTCTTCTCTTAATCTGGGCAATTTATATTCTTGTAGATATTCATCCATCTCACTTAGAGTGTAAGATTTATTGTTATGCATTTGGGCAAAATAGCTCCTAATAATTGCTTTAATCTCCTCTTCCTTGGTGGTGGATTCTCCCTTTTTATTTTTGATACCAGTAATTTGGTTTTCCTTTTTTAAATCAAATTAACCAATAGTTTGTTTTTTTCATAAAATAAATGATTAGTTTTACTTATTAGTAAAATGGTTTTGTAGTTTCAATATCATTAATCTGTTCTACAATTTTCAGAATTTTCAATTTGGTGTTTAATTGGGGATTTTAAATTTTTTGTTTTCCCAGTTTTTTTTTAGTTTCACAGCTGATTTATTACTCTGTTCTCTCTCTATTTTATTGATGTAAGTGTTTAGAGACATAAATTTTCACCTTAGAACATTTTTCAGCTACATCCTATGAATTTTGATATGTTGTCCAATTATAGCCATTCACTTTTATGAAATTATCTATTGCTTTCATGATTAGTTCTTTGTTCTACTTATTCTTGAGTATTACATTGTTTATTTTACAATTATTTTAAATCTATATTTCCACATCCCTTTAGTGAATAAAATTTTATTTCATTATGATCTGAAAAAGATGTATTTAATATTTCTACTTTCTGCATTTGATCATCAGGTTTTTATGCCACAATAAACAGTCACTTTCCTAGGAGTTTTCTTTTTGGGATCTTTTTGAGGAGCCAATCTGTTGATTCTTTGAATTTATATTTTACCCTCTGGCTCTAGATTATCAGGGCAGTTCATCTTGATAATTTCTTGAATGATGATACTGAGGCTCTTTTTTTGATCATGATTTTCAGGTAGTCCAATAATTTTTAAATTATCTCTCCTGAATCTATTTTCCAGGTCAGTGGTTTTTCCGATGAGATATTTCACATTGTCTTCCACTTTTTCATTCCTTTGGTTCTGTTTTATAATATCTTGATTTCACAAAAAGTCACTAGCTTGCACTTGCTCCAATCTAATTTTTAAGGTAGTGTTTTCTTCAGTGGTCTTTTGGACCTCCTTTTCAATTTGGGTAATTCTGCCTTTCAAGGCATTCTTCTTATCATTGGCTTTTTGTAGCTCTTTTGCCATTTGAGTTAGTTTATTTTTTAAGGTGTTGTTTCCTTCAATTTTTTTTTCAGTATTTGTTTGGGTCTCCTTTAGCAAGTCATTGACTGGTTTTTCATGGTTTTCTCACATCCTTCTCATTTCTCATCCCAATTTTTCCTCTAGTTCTCTAACTTGCTTTTCCAAATCCTTTTTGAGCTCTTCCATGGCCTGAGACCAGTTCATGTTTTTCTTGGAGGCTTTTGATGTAGGCTCTTTGACTTTGTTGACTTCTTCTGGCCATGTGTTTTGGTCTTCTTTGTCACCAAAGAAAGATCTGAGTTCATTTTCACTGCCTGGCCATGTTCCCAGCCAACTGCTTTACCCTTGAGTTTTTCAGTGGGGTATGACTGCTTGTAGAGTAAAGAGTACTTTGTTCCAAGCTTGATGGGATGTGCTGTTGTTTTCAGAGCTATTTCTATACAGCCAGCTTTGCCACACTAGCATTCCTCCTTCCCCAAGAACCACCAACCTGGACCTGACTTAGATCTGAAGCAGGCTCTGCACTCATGCTCTGATTGGCCACTTAATTCCTCCCACTAGGTGGGCCTGGGGCCAGAAGCAACTGCAGCTGTAGTTCTGTAGCTGCAACACCCCCGCTGCCTCTGGGGCATTGGCCAAACTGCCAACTCTTTTCACTCTGTCCTCTGCAGCTTTTCCCACTAACCTACTGTGTTGTCTTTGGTGTTTGTGTGTTGAGAAGTTTGGTAACTGCCACAGCTCACTGATTCAGGGCTCTAGGGCCTGTTCTGCCTGGCTCCTGGTCTAGTTGGTCCTGCTGCTACCCACACTGGGCTCCGCTCCCCTCTGCTCCCAGGTCTGTGTGTGATAGACCTCACCCAGTGACCATCCAGGCTGTCCTGTGCTGGATCCCTGCTTCCCTCTTCTATTTTGTGGGTTCTGCAGTTCTAGAATTTGTTCAGAGCCATTTTTATAGGTTTTTGGAGGGACCAGGCAGGGAGCTCATGCAGGTCCCTGCTTTCCAGCCACCATTGTGGCTCTGCCCCCCAACAGTCACTTTCTGCATAGGGGCAATGTACTGCTGAGAAAAGTATTTTTTTCTATCCCCATTCAGTTTTCTCTAGAGGTCTATCATGCTGACTTTTTCTAAAATTCTATCCATTCCTTAACTTCTTTCCTTTTTATTTTTTGGTCAGATTTATCTAGTTCTGAGAAGGGAAAATTGAAGTTCCCCACTATATCAGTAAGGCAAGACTCATGACCTCGAGGATGACCATGAACATGCCTGTATGGTTCAGAATCACAAAGTATGAAAACTCTCTAGGTCTAGAAGGCAGAGGAAGTATAACATTTATTTAGACACCAGAGTATCAAATCCCAAGAATAATAACTCCAATTCAATGTAGCAGTAATTGTATTCCAAAACCAGCAAGCCCACCTCAATGTAGCAACAAGGAAATCATAACACAGTATTATAGGAAGGAATCAAGCCACCCTGTAATGTTCCCCCCTGCTAGAGCCTTTCAATAAACAATTATTCACAAATTCTAACTGTCTGCTTGCCTGCATCCTCTCCTGCAGTTCTGAAAGCCCTAGCAGTTCTCAGAGCCCTTACAGTCTCCTGGATTCTCTGGATTTTCAGTTCTCCAATCTCTTGATGCTGTAGATTCTCAGCTCTTTGATCTCCAGAACTCTCTGGTCTGCACTCTTAGCTCTGCAGTCTCTCTCAATGCTGCCTCTCAATGTCTGCTCTTCATGCCCTCTTGATATCTACTGCCTCGATGTCTTCTTGATGTCTGCTTTTCAGTTCTGCTTCTCTTACACTTTGTGCTCTCTTTATATACAGTCCTAGCTAGCATCTGATTGTCTAGAACTCACGTCTCTGATTGGCTGTATTCATGCACATCTGATTGGCTAGAACTCAGTGCTCAAACAGTGGTTTCTGGTCTTACTACTTCTCCTTAGGGCCCTGAGGGCTCACACCAAGTTGGTGAAAGGGTGTAAGCCTGGGGCTTCCTACCTAGTAAATAAAGGGTATAAGTAAAGGCCCTATTGAATGGGTGGGGAAGATCTTTAATCATATTAACACCACACCCACTAATATAGTTTCTGTCTATTTCCTCCTGTAACTCATTTAATGTCACCTTTAGAAATTTAGATGCTATCCACTTGATGCACATGTGTTAAGTATTGATATTACTTCATTGTCTGTAGTAACTTTTAACAAAATGCAATTACCTTCCTTGTCTCTTTTAATTAGACCCCTCCCCACCCCCCCTTTTTGGCTTTGTCTAAGATCATGATTGCTAATCCTGCCTTGTTTTTTTTTTTTTCATTTACTTCAATTGGAGCATAATAGATCTCCTGAAGCCCCTTATTTTTACTCTTTGTCTCTGTTTCAAATGTGTTTTTGTAAACAATATATTTTAGAATTCTTGTTTTTATTCCTCTCTGCTATCCACTTTAGATTTATAGGTGAATACATCGCATTCGCATTCACAGGTATGATTAGTAATTGGGTATTTCCCTCCATTCTATTTCTTCCTGTTTATCCCTGCCTACCCCTCCCCCCCATTTCACCCTGTCTTTTCTTACCAGTGTGTTGCTTCTGACCATTGCCTCTCTTGGTCTGCCCTCCCTTCCATCAAACCAACTATATCTCTTATCCCTTTCCCTTCCTATTTCCCTAAAGGTTAAGACAGATTTTTCTATACTCAACTCAATGTGTAAATTATTCCCTCTTTGAGACAATTCTGATAAGAATAAGATTCAAATGATGCCCATCACCCCATCTTTAATTCCATTGTAATACATCTGTTGTGCCCCTTCATGTGAGGTAATATAGCCCATAGTACCTCTCCTTTCCTTGTCCTCCCAATGCAATCCTCTTTCTCATCCCTTTAAAGTCAACTTATACCCAAGCCCCACTTATATGTATACCCTTTCTTACTGCCCTAATGGTGATAAAGTATTTTTAGATTATTATATTTTATTTATTTTTAATTTTCAACATTTGCTTTTATAAGATTTTAAGTTCTAAATCTCCCCCTTCATTCTTCCCTCCCCAAGATGGTATACAATTTGATATAGGCTCTACATGTATGATCATATTAAACACATATTCAAATTAGTCATGTTGTGAAAGAAGAATCAGAGCAACAGGGAAAAACCATGAGAAAGAAAAAAAAAACAACAAAAGAAAGAGAAAAAATATGCTTCAATCTGCATTCAGACTCCATAGTTCTTTCTCTGGATGTGGATAGCATTTTCTATCATGAGTGTTTTAGAATTTTCCTAGATCATTGCATTTCTCAGAAGTGCTGAGTGTAACAAAGTTGGTCATCACACAGTGATGTACTGTGTAGTGCTCTCCTACTTCCGCTCACTTTACTCAGCATCAGTTCATGCAAGTCTTTCCAGGTTTTTCTGAAGTCTGTCTCCTCATAATTTCTTGTGGAACAATAGTATTTCATTACATTCATATACCATTGCTTGTTCCGCCATTCCCCAACTGATGCGCATCCCCTCAATTCCTGATTCTTTCCCAACAAAAAAAAAACTGCTATAAATATTTTTGTACATATGGGTCCTTTTCCCTTTTTTATGCTCTCTTTGGGATACAGACCTAGTAATGGTATTGTTGGGTCAAAGGATATGCAGCTTATTAGCCCTTTGGGCATAGTTTCAAATTGTTCTCCAGAATGGTTGGATCAGCTCACAACTCCACCAACATGCATTAATATTCCAATTTTCCCACATCTCCTCCAACATTTATTATTTCCTTGTTTTTTCATGTTAGCCAATCTAATAGCTGGGATGTGGTACCTTAAAGTTGTTTTGATTTGATTTCTCTAATCAATAGTGATTTTGTATTATCCTGACTATGGCTCCACTATATTTGAATTATTTATTTCTGGCTGCTTCAATATTTTCTCCTTGACCTGGGAGCTCTGAAACTTGACTATGATATCCTGGGGAGTTTTCATTTTAGAATCTCTTTCAGGAGGTGTTTGGTAAAGTTTTTCAATTTCAATTTTACCTTTTTCTCTAGGATATCTAGGCAATGTTTCTTGATAATATCTTGAAATATAAAGTTTAGGTTCTTTTTTTGTTCTGTGGCTTTAAGGTAGTCCAATAAATCATATACTTTCTTTCCTGGATATATTTTCCTATTTAATTGTTTCCAATGAGATATTTCACATTTTCTTCTATTTTTTCATTCTTTTGATTATTGTTTCTTGATGTCTCATGGAGTCATTACCTTTCACTTGCCCAATTCTAATTTTATGGAATTATTTTTCTCCTGCGAGCTTTTGTATTTTCTTTTCTATTTAGTCAACTTTACATTTTATTAAGTTATTTTCATCAGTGAATTTTTGTGCATCTTTCTTCCAATTTTTCTGCTTCCTTTATCAAAATCTTCCATTTTTCATTATTCTCTTGCATCACTCTAGTTTTTTTTTCCCCTAATTTTCTTTTATCTATCTAATTTGCTTTTTAAAATCCTTTCTGACCAATTTCAAAATTTTATTGTGGGCCTTAGACCAATTCATATTTTTCTTTGAGGCTTTGCATATAAACTTGTTTATATTGTTGTCTTATTCCAATTTTGTATTTGATCTTCCCTGTCACCATAGTATCTTTCTATAGTCAGGTTCTTTTTGTTTGTTCATGTTTGTTTTGGTGGGGCACTATTCCTAGCTTCTTGTTTGAGCCTTGTTGCTGATCTTCTGTGCCAGGAATGTGAGGCCTCGCTACCACCTGCTGTGTCTGGGACATGGGCCCTCACTGTTGTCCTGCTGTACTGGAGGCACTGGATCTCACCATTGGCCTCCTGCCTGAGCTCTCAAGCTTGCATCTTGCTCCTGGATTGCCCAGGCCTGGACTGCACTCTTACCTGAGTAAGACAAATATTTCCTGCCAATCTTCTAAGTTACCTAGGTAAGAAAAATTGTTTCACCTCAACCTTTTGTTGCTTCTGCTGCTCCTGAATTCATTTCAACACATTATTTAATATGTGTTGGGAGGAGAATTCCTGCCTTACTCAGCCATCTTGGCTGTACCTCCTAAACATACATATCTAAATATGAATCTAAATATCTATCTATCTATCTACCTATCTATATATCTATCTAATCTCTCTCTATATGTATGTATAATCTAATAATCTATTATATACATATAATCTAAATATGTGTGTGTACATACATGTAAGAATTTATACTTGTGTATTTCTACACTTGAAATTTAACACCTCTCTGTCAGGAAATGGATAGTGCATTAATGTAATTAGTTCTTTGGAGTCATGAATGGTCATTTTATTGAACCTAGCTCTTATATATTTCTACACTGTTGTTTTTATATTGTAATTGATATTTTATAAGTTGTTTTGGTTTTGCTTATTTCATTCTTTATCAACTTATGAAAATCTTTAGAAGTGATCGTTTTTATGTCAATATTATAGTATAAATTGTTTTTCTAGTACTGCTTATTTCACTCTTCATCAGTTCATTTTTTCATGACCTTTCAAAATCACCTCTTTCCTTATTTCTTATAACACAATAGGATTCTATCTCTTTCATGTGTCAAAATTTATATAGTCTTCCTCAAGTATTGGGAATACCTTTATATTTCCATTATGTTTTGCTGCCACAGGAGGAGATACAATAAATGCTTTGAGTATATAGATTTGTTTTCTAATTATTGGATCTTTGGTGAATATATATGGCATAACTCATCAAAAGGCAAACACTGTATATCCATTCACAGGCCCAGCAACAATGAGTTAATGTGCCTATTTCCCCAAATCCTCATCAATTTTTATCATTTTTCTTTTTTTTCTTTCCCGATCTGATGCATGTTTTGTATGAAATTGCTTTAATTTGAATTCCTCTTATTATTAGCAATTTAATAATTTTTCATATTGCTATAGGTTGTCTGGGTTTTGTCCCTTGGGAACTGTTGGTTCACATCCTCAAAATATTTATCAATAGGTTCCATTTATATGTTTGAAATAAGATGTGCATAAGAGAAACTTTCTGCAAATATTTTTTCCCCTAAGTTCCTTTCTTTTGACTTTAGTTTTATTGGACTTTTTATGCAAAACTTTCTAAAATTATGTGTATTCTAAATTATCCATCTTATTGTCTCTGATTACTCTATCCTTTGATCATGAACAGTTCTTCTATCCATATATCTGATAGGTATTATTTTCTTTATTTCTCTATTTTGTTGGTGATATGACCTTTTATATCTATTTCACATATCCATTTGGAACTTATCTTGGTCTGAAATATAAAGTATTGGTCTAAATTAAATTTCTTCCATACTGCTACATGCTATAGTCTTTCTATTATCAAATACTAAGGTACTAGATCCATTTACTTCTGTATTTTATGTACCAGATCTGTTTACTTATCAATCTATCTATTAACCAGTACCAAATTTGAGGGGGGAATTAGTGCTTTGTAACATAGTTTGAGATCTGGTCCTGCTAGGCCCCCTTTATCTCTTGCTTCTTTTTCCTATTACCCTTTAGATTCTTGACGTTTTTTGCCTCTACATAAATATCATTATTATCTTTTTCCAGATCTCTAATATAACCTTTACGCTTACTTATAGTTTGATTTGGCATGGCATTGAATAAGTAAATTATTTTTGGCAGTCTTTTCATAAATATTAGGTTGACATCCTAAATAAAAGTAATACACACACATGCTTAATTTTACAGGTTTTGTGCTTATTTTAAATAAAATTTCTCTTTTAATCTCTTCCATCTAGGTTTCATTGTCAGTATAAGAAAATGCTGATGATATGTGTGAATTTAATTTATATTCTACAAGCTTAATGAAGTCATTGTTTCCATTAATTTTATTTGAGACTTTAGGGTTCTTTAAGTATACCATCATGTCAACTGCAAAAAAAAATTATAATTTTGCTATGTCTTTCCTTATGCTTAGTTCTTCAATTTATTTCTATTTACTATAGCAGAGATATCTATGTCAAATACAATTGGTTACAGCTATCCCTTCCTATAATGGAGCTTTTGGTTTTAGATATTTGTTATCATTTTAAGGAAAATAACTTTTTAAATGTTTTCTAGTGTTTCTAACAGAAGTAGTTATTTTTGTCAATTTTCTGCATCTTTTAATATATTTATGATTTTGTTCTTTTTTACTATATGATCAATTAAGCTAATAGTTTTCCCATTATTAAACCATCCTTGCATTCCTAACAATAAATCCAATCCTTAAATAAATCATAGTGTATAATTTTTTGATAGTTGCTTTAGACTCTTTCCTTACATTTTATTTCCATTTTTACATCAATTTTGATCAAGGATATTGGTCTACTATACCTTCCTTTTTTTCTACTTTGTCTATGTTTATTTTTTAATCCAACCATATCTATCTCATAGATAGAATTTGATAAGATATTTTTCTTTAGCTTTTTAAAAATATGCAATGTTAGAATTGGTTTTGAATGTCTGACAGAATTCTTTGTGCATTCATTTGGTGCTATAATTTTGTATTTTTTTTCCTTTGGATATTCATTCATTTATTTCTGGTAGCATGCAGTATGTTCATAAAAGTAGCTCTGGATCTATGTGCTGTGTTTCCTTAGTGCCTACGCTGGTTCCTTGTACTTACCAACTGCTCAGTAATTTTTTTTAACATGTATCATGGGTGATGATGATGATGATGGTGATGATGATGATGATGATGATATACATGGGAAAATAAAAAAAATAGTGGTGGCAAATGGGATTTGCTTATTGTAGGATCACTTATCAACATTAATTCCTTATGACTCCGTGTGAAGATTTTTGTGGGACCATGAAAGGTGGTTACTTTTGAAGTGTTTCATCAATACCAATTGTTGAAATTACTGATAAGCAGCGATTCAGACTGAAAATGAATTTTAAGATGAAACATTTGTTGGTATAAGGTGATATTAAATAAGAGATTATTGACCACTTCATGTAAAAGATTTATGTAGCTACTAAAAAATCAGTACTTTTAAAGTTAAAATAGATATTATCTTTGAAAGGACAAATTTTATTTTGTGGGTAAAGAAGAGTCAATAAAGAGGCCATGACACAAAATACCTCTTAGAAATGAATCTCCTGATCAGTTCCTTAGAAAGATTCATGAAATTCACTAAAATTTAGAAATTCATAGAGATTTTACAATCTAAGAAAAGGCTTGGGGGGGGAGTGTTGAATTATGAATAAGCAATTTTACTCCATCTGTAGATGGCATTGTCTTGGTCAAAATATTTACATGTCTGATTTTTATTTGCAGGTTATACTTTCTATCTTGTCATTTTAGCTGGAATGGAGAAACTCTACCTGTATTATTAGAAGATTAAATACATTATATTTCAATGGATCCTGTATAGACATATGAAATGATAATATAAAGACAATATAACTCAGAAATTCTGGTACCTTTATTACAGACTAATATATTTTCATTAGCTAACACAGAAGATATTGACCTTTTAAAATTAAGTAGCATGACTTTGATCTATCTTATGAATCCATTAGACATTTTTTTTCCATTGGGTTATACAATAATCTGCACATTTCATGTCACCCTGGGAAATTTAGCTTAGAAGCTCAGCACCATGGGATTTTTCTGTGCCTGTTTTATAGATATAGTCCTCAATTACCTATTAGGAACTTGCTTCCCCATGGAAATAAATTGTAAACAGATTAACAATAAAGTAACATTTCTGGTACTTGAAACAGTGATAGTTATAGGTAAAATAACAAAAAAGTTTCATTAAGCTTTTACTTTAGGACATTCTTCAAAACACTCAACATGATATTCTCTTCTAAATTGCCTTGAAATAAAAATTCAACTGCAAGAAGAAAAAAGTCCATTAAAGATTTCCAGAACTATTTCTCCTGAAGTGAATGCAAAAGTGAGTGTTTGTGAGCTGCTCCTGCACCAAAAGTTCAGGAAGCAAATTATTTTGAAATTTTGATAATAGTAGAATTCTCTTATCAAATGATTAGAGAACAACATTTCTAAGGCAAATTTATGTTAAATAATTGTGCAAATAATATCAATGCTTAAATAGGATACTTGTTTATATTGTGCACATTTAAATTCATTAGAATTCAAGAAATTTGATTTGCTTCAACAATACATAGCTATGATTATGTTGATTCTGGACAGAAGTGTCAGAACAATGTAATCCATGACAATCTCCTAAGGATGGTTATTAAAATAAAATTGAGTCTCCAAAGTCTTCTCAATTAATCATTATGTCTTAATTAGTTTCGATATTAGAAGACTGTTCTTACAAATAAAAAGAATAAAAAGATATAATGGTACTATATGATTAGAGAAATATATCCAAATGTGTTTCTTACTTTAACCTGTGTGGCTATTTTTTCATTACTTGTTTCTTTAACTAAGGTGTTATAAAAATATTCTCTATCCAACTGAATAGTTAATGCTATATATAGTTAAGAAGTATAAAATTAGGCTATAAAACATTCAGAAAGGCATGCTTCTTAGGAAATTAAATGATTTTTGAAAACAGTGTTATGAGAACTTGGTATGATTAAGAACATGAAACCAATTTTAAGGAAGCACTTCCAGGAATTTTGAGATAGAAATATCCATTTAGTAACAAATATTTATTTCTAAACACACACACATATATGTGTGTATATATATATATATATGTATGTATGTGTATATATATACACATACATATATACTAAGCTTTGTTTCAGAAGCTTCCATCCTATTATTTTCTTTCAGTTGACCTAATTGTCTTCTATATTAAGGCAAACATAGGTAACTGATTTGATCCAAAATTTGGGTGAAATTGTTCCAAGATAAACTCTGCCCTCAAATATGTAGACCTGGTCTAAGTTAAAGGTGTTTCAAATAATAGAAATTTTTTTCTTGATTAAAATTATATTCTACTTTTGAAATGATCCAATATATGAAAATCGAAATGGACAAAATAACGAGCTTTTCCAATTCACCAAAAGTTTTACAAACTTTCTTACTGACTATAAGAAATAATTAGTTTATTAAATATTTTGAATTAATAAAAATTTTAAGGAAAATACAAAATGCATAAAAGAAGAATGACTTTACCAATAGATGGTACCTTAAAAATAATACAAGTAATTATACTTTCTCTAATGTACAGACTATTACAGTGAGAGACTATTCTCCCACATAAAGTTATTTTTGTTAAGTTATGGTTACAGGTTCAATATGCCATTATCTCACCTGAAAGGCTAGTCTGTGTAGATCATCTTTAAGTTATAAAGGAAGGATTGCAAGTTACTCTCTAGCATGTTGTAATTAGCAATTCTCTATGTGTTACCTGGAACTTTTAAATCTTGGTGGCAGTACACATGAGCAAATCATAAATGAAGCAGTTTGAATACAAGAACTCTAACCTCTTTTTCAATTAATGTTTTATGAATTTATTCCATGAAATCAGCATATGAACTTCTGAAAGTTTACACATTCTTTAAGTGCATATGTGGGAGGTATTCTTTATCCTGAAAAAGTGACTGTATTTGGAATGCTGGGCTTCATACAGGATCATATTTCTAGACCCTTAAGAGAATACATTAGCCAGCTAGTCCAACTTTATCATTCTCCATTTGAGGAAATAGGGGTTGTAACTTGTCTAAGATTATACAAGTTGTAACATTAAAAGAGGATTTTGGTTTACTCCAAAACCACTTTTTTTTTAAACAATAGTGCCAAACTATCACTAAGGATATGTCTCTGCTACTTACTATCTGTGTGACCTAGAGTAAATCACTTAAACTCTTTGGGTCTCAATTTCCTCATTGTAAATTGAAGGGGATGGACTAGATTATTTCTAAGAGCTTATCTCTAAATTTTAGAGGAAGGAAAATATCTTCAAAAACAAATATATAGATACATATTTCTCACACATTTATCTTAATTATCTACTTGATTAAATCTATATGAATAAATCTATTTGTTCAAATAAATAATTTGCACCCTTGTTAAATTTAAGATATCATTTATCTATTCAATTTGTATATTGGTAAATATTTTTCCTACCAATAATATACTGTTTTTTATGAACATAGAACTTTGAAAGAATGTAATTCTAAGAAGTTGATAGATATTATAATGATTAGTGATTGATAATCAAATAAATCAACAGGCTTTATAAGAAGAATAAGTAAACCATATATCCCAGGCCTATAATTGATTTCATATGTAAAAGAAAAGTCAAAGTTAGTGGATAGTCAATGGGCCAGAAACCAAACATAATACTTAGAAGAAAAATAGTAGCCATTTTAGCACATATGGCTATATTTCTAGATTTTTTTCAAATAAATGAAAATGTTGATGTATTCTCATTATGCTAGTTAATATTTTTTATTTTCTCACATTAAAAGATTCAGCCCAAAGTAATCTTCTGCTGAGTTTACTGATAAAAGTGTTAATGAAAGCATTATGTTTTTAAAGGTATAATTTTTGTCTCATATGCAAATTGTGACGTGTAGGAGGTGAATAATAAACTGAAGCTTTAACTTTTTCCCCACAATCTTACAAGCTGTGGTCTCTACTTTTTACAAAGCACATTTAAAATTTCGCAACTTTTCTCAGTGACAATAAAAGAGGGAGGTGCAAAATTTGAAGAAGTGATTTAGGAAAAAAAAATTCACAGGGTATATAATTCACACTTAAAATCTCAACCTCTCTTTTTATAGAAAACAAGGTAGGTAAATTTGTTTTGTGCAAAAATTGTTGGTATTGGATAAAAAGCTTACAAAATATCCTATGATACTTTACATTTTATAAAAAACGTATATTTGAGGTGGTTCCAATTGATTTTCCCTTCTTGATTCTATTTCTGTTATCTTTTTCTTCAACTCTAATTTGACAAACCCACATGTCCCCAGGTGCTTCATGAAATAGACTGGCCACCTTCCTCCTCATACTCAGCTTCTGTGGAGTCCTCAAAAGCATATTTAGGACTCACTTTGATTCCATATGCAGGACACACATTTTTTTGTCTCTTGAATCTGGAAGGAAAAAGAAGAAAATGTGGAAATGACTGGAACATCCAGAAAGGAATACCTGGGATAAATAGAAATGTTCTTCAGTATAAAAATCTTTGCTGGTTTTAGAGTCAGGAAGACTCATTTTCCTGAGTTCAAACTTGGTCTCAGATGCTTACTTGTTCTGTGACTGTGGCAGTGAACACATTTTACCTTAGTTTCCCCATCTGTAAAATGGGCCGGAGAAGTAAATGGCAAACCACTCCACTATCTCTGTCAAGAAAACCTCAAGTGGGATCACAGAGTCAGACATGATTAAAAAACTGAACAAAAACAAAAATTAATTAATCTTTCTTGATTTTACTTAACCAGATTAAAGCTGGAATTAGGTATCTTAATTGATCTTATTTGAACCCCAGCATATGCTTTTATCATCAGTTGTCCAACTCTGCACATGAGTCACATGAGTGTAGAGCACAATGACACTTCACTAATCACAAGAGGGGAAGGGATGATTTAAAATGAAGCCTATATGATCAGGTCTATAAAATAGGAGAGAAACCTAAAACAATAATCTATACAATGAAGGGTGGGGGCAGAAATAGGGTCTGAAAAGTAAGTCAAAATCTACCTATTTCAATGTTAAATGCATAGTAACAATGATCTCAATTTTCCATCTTTCTTTAGTAGGAGAACTTTGGAGGTTACAATTGGATGAAATATTTTCTAAGATAAATCTAAACATCTTGTTCAAATAAATAAGAAAACAAACAACCATATATACCTGAACTGATAAATTCTTTCTGTAAATCAGAAATTTTCAGTAAAACAGAGACAGACAGACAGATAGATAGGGAGATAGATAAATAGATAGATAGATAGATAGAGTACAAAGTGGAAATTTATAAGTTTTCTAGGAGTAAGCTAGGCCCCCAAAATCATAGACATGCATATATGTTTACAAGTGACAGTGACACACACGTACATATACATATAAACAACTGCACTGGATGATGAAAATGAAAAAAAAATATTTTTCATTTTATTTTTAGTTTTTGCAAGGCAATCAGGGTTAAGTGACTTGCCCAGGGTCACACAGTTAATAAGTGTCAAGTGTCTGAGGAGATATTTGAACTCAGGTCCTCCTGACTCCAGGGCCAGTGCTCTATACACTGCTCCACCTAGCTGCCTCTTTTTTATTTTTTATAAAAATATATGTATATATGTATTTATGTGAACATGTATTTTTACCTATATACATGTACATGCACTATATGTGTGCATATGTCTGCACATATATGTGCTTATATTATTTTAAAATTTAAATGTATATGTTTGTATACACATTTTATTTTTAAATTTTGTATTATCCAAATTAACTCTCTATATCAGTTAGCTTACAAGAATACTCGAAAATTTTCATTTTACTCTAGGGGCAGTTAGGTGCTTCAGGTATAGAGTTTGGGGCTTAGAATCATGAAGAGCTGAGTACAAATATGGCCTCAGACACTTAATAATTGTGTGATTTTCAGCAAGTGACCTAAGCTCTGTTTGCTTCCCTTTCTTAATCTATAAAATGAGGATAATAATAGCACCCACCTGAAAGGTTTGTTGTCAGGATCAAATGAGACATGCCCAAATTTCTTTGCCACATCTCCAAGGAACTGGGTCACTGCAAACTCAGTGTGTGACCCTCGGATCCCAGGCCCCCAACAGTATATGAAGGTGAGAGAGTGTCTTTCCCAGCTCTGACTTGCTAAAGCCTCTTCCTTTTTCTCCCTTGAACCAGTGCCTCCTGCATATACCTGTTTGTTTTTCATATGTGTGTTTCCCTTTTACTTTTTAGAGACAAATATCTATATGTATACAAACATATAGAGATATCTGTATCTATGTGTATATGTATGTGTGTGTACATATTATAAACATATACTAACAAAATATTATCTATGTATGCATATGCCTATGTGTATATATACAAATGTATACATCTGTATATACATATACATATAAATACACAGAAGGTAGATACGATAGACATATGGGTATAGGTAGATAGATAGATAGATAGATAGATAGATAGATAGATAGATAATCTTCACCCCATCCATGACATATAACAGTAACCAAAGGAAGATATTCTACTTAAATTGTATATTTACCTCACTACAACCCTGGAATACTTAGGACAAAGCTAAGTTTAAATCTGATGTCACTATTTAGTGACAATCTCCATTCCAGAAAAGATATTGACCTAAGACATACATATTCTGGGCTAAGTGTGACTACCACTGTCGGTTTAGAAGTTACAGATATGCCTTCCATGGTGATACTTGAAATTGTTATTGGGAAATCAACAGTCAGAATGAAGGACTGTTGTGCATGAGGGATTTTGTAAGTAGAAACTTTGGAAATAAATCTAAGGATGGCAAGGGAACTGAATGAAGGAACTGACCCCAGGCACTTCACATTCTACATCATGTTTATTCAAATGGGTTATGTCACTACCAAAAAGGATACTTCAACCTGAAAATTTCTGCCCATTCCTCCCTCTATACAGTGTACCCAGATTCATCGTTCTAGTAAGTATATCCCTCAGGCTCATTGTTTTCTTCCTTAATGATGTTGGTCAGACCCCTCCATACTCTTCTGAAAAGTTGCAGAGCATAGGGTGTACCTAAAGTCTGGACACATAGAAAAATAGATGGCAATGTGGAGTTACTGCATCAAGTTTACATGAACCTTACAAAGTGCATCAACCTTTGCATCACACAAATGATGGAAATTATACTTAAGATGTTATTTGTTAATATTCCAATTAAATAAAATGTGGTTGAAAATTTCATTCATTTCATTTCTTGAAAATATGCATTTTTGCCTATGTGTCCGGACTTTAGGAACACCCTGCAGAGATGGCTGTACACACAGCTTGGATGCTTGAGGAGTGCCTGATTATTCTCCTAGTATGATGGTAGATAACCATATTACCAACTGATTTTACCCTCCAAACCTA